>NC_081298.1:39987348-40290378 GCF_030435805.1 Mustela lutreola | reverse complement strand
AGAAAAACCAAACCAGTGTATTCTCTCATCCTTGTACTACAACAACACTGGGATCAAACATACTTGCCTATTTCAATATTGGAACCAGCCAAAAATCACTTAGCTTCTTACTCCAGGAAATACAGGTTCTTGTAAAATATAGCTGTGAACCAACTGAAATAATTTGCTTATTAATACCAACAGCTTAATCATCAAGGGTTACTTTAGGTCTCTCATCTTGCTCTGCCCACCAGTCTATGGCCTTAAAGTCTACCAAATTCCAGTCACTTCTATGTCTTTGAAGACCCACCTTAAAATCACCCAGGTTCATACCATCACACAGTTCATACCCTAAACTATAAATATTCTACCCAAATTTCCTCATTTTGAAACACTATCAAGATGGTGATTTGTCATTTTACAGTAAGCTTTAATAAACCCAGCTTTGTTTGATCAACAGATTTTTCTGGTGGATTTTTGAGAGATTAACAGTACAAACAGAAACACTGACAAGAAGTAGCACCACTGGGACAGCAAACATCTAAAACTTGACAAATCAAGCACAGGAATTAAAATGTGTAAGAGTCCAACTCAATAATATCCCTCTTTATTACAATAAACTCTCAGAATACTCCTATATTAATATACAGGATAAAAATGAAGTTCATGATGATAAATGACTATGTCAATATAATCCTAAATCATGTTCAATATAATCCATTTAAGAAGACAAGGAAATGTATACTACATCTTACAGAGTTCTTTCCAAATTAAGTATTATTTTAAAGTTTTGGTTAATAGTTAAAGCTTTCTGAAAAACTAGATTGTCCAGGTAGTATATTTGTAGGGGTTTCATTTAGTTGAAGTACCCCCATATTGTGTTCACTCAGTTACCAGCTTCTGAACTGCTAAAGAATGTTATGCCTTGGCCTTAAATGATTCACAATTTAAGGAATTAATGTTTTGCAAATGGTAGGTTAAATCCACAGGTTTCGTGTTTGTCATCAAACAGAACCAGATTTTATCTTTAGCTCTGCAGTCTTCTAGACTTATGACCATGGGCAAATTATTTAACTACTTGGACCTTTAATATCTTTGTCTCTTTTTTTTTTTTTTAAAGATTTTATTTATTTTATTTGACAGAGAGAGATCACAAGTAGGCAGAGAGGCAGGCAGAGACAGAGTGGGAAGCAGGCTCCCCGCCGAGCAGAGAGCCCGATGTAGGGCTCGATCCCAGGACACTGAGATCATGACCCAAGCCCAAGGCAGCAGCTTAATCCACTGAGCCACCCAGGCGCCCCAATATCTTTGTCTCTTAAAAAAAAAGATAACTATACCAACCTCACAGAACTACTGTGATGCTTAAAATGTGGAGTAGTTAGCACCTTGTTAGATGAATGGAGGACCCAACTAATGTACATATTAGCAGGGACTACTGTAAGTATTTACATGCATGAAAACTCTTAGATTTATGACTGATGAAAGAGCTACTTATGTCCCTGCTTAACAGATGAGAAGATTGTCTCAGATCATGACCCACCTTGAAGAAGAGGCACGGTTAGCAAGTGGAGAGGTGAGACTCAAATCTAGTCAGTTTGCTCTATAGACACACTCTTCCACACTGTGCTGCTAAGCAACAAATGATTCCAAAACCAAAGACAATGAACACTTCAAAAGATCACTTTGCATTTGAACACCCAGCAAGTTATTAATTATTTTGGCTGACACATCTTGATCATCTCCTTTATGATGAAAAGTCCTGGAGATAGTTAATGGAATTTGCACTATTTACAAAAATTTTTTTTAAACTGTAAGAGAAATTTAATCAAATATCTCTTAACCTAGTGAAATCCCACTCCTTTGTCTCTCAAGGCATAGAGAGATAAGCCACATAACCAGGTTAAAACTGCACATTGAAGGTTTCATTAAAGGCCTCCTTTCCTTGCAGGTGGAAAAGACATTTTAAGATATGTGCTCCTTCCTGTTGGAACTAACTGAATGAAAGCATGATGGAAAGGAAAACATTAAAGTCTTAGAAGTTATATCTGTTGGGCTGGCAGAAAGGGCTACTTAAGATGGCGAAAGTTCCTGCCACAAAATCTGAACTGGGACAGGAGAACGAAGGCCCATGATGGAGAAAGTTCCCATCACAAGACCTGAGCTCAGACAGGCGAACAAAGGCCCAAGCAGGAATCTGAGACCTCCCCGCCCCGGGTTCCCATGGACCAATGGGACCCTGACAAGCAGGAATCTGAGACCCCCGCCCCGGCTCCAGTGGGCCAATGGGACCCCTATAAGCAGGGGAAATATCCAAATAAGGGAAACTTAGCAAAAGACCCCAAAGCTCCCCTCGAGACCCCTTAAAAGCCCCCTCCTCCCTGCCTTGGGCGCGACTTCCACCACTCTGCTTTCCAGAGTCGTGGAACCTCACCCGAGGGTGCACACCTCTTCCCGGCGCAACTTTCCTGGCTCCCCTTCTCCTGAGCCCTGAAACTTCGCTGGAGAGTGTTTTTAAAAAATCTTGCCTTGCACCCACTTTGCCTGGTGTTGTGTTTATCTCGCCGGAAAAAAACTTTACAATATCATGGAAAATTCATCTGCAGGTGATACAAGAATAGAGGACAGAGTGATCTATAAAATTTGAAAATAAGGTTATTTTGGAAAATAAATAAAATGTACCTGAATAAATAAAATCACCCTGTGATAAAATAAAACAATGCACTTTAAGCTTTGCCTAGGTGGCTGAACAATTTGAGGTAATACTCAAATTTGAATCATAGTGAATAGCCTGTGAATGTGGTCCTTATTAATTCCCTTTTTCCTCAATGGGAATAAAGATTGTGACATTCAGCATGGAGAAGGGACTCTGAAGAGTGAGACTATATCAGTTTTCTACAGTTGTGTACAGTTGTCTCAGGGGAAGGGATGTTCCAGCCCAGGGGGACGTCCCATGGTTATGGTGCAGGTGGTAGCTTCCATGCTCATAACTAGATATGCTAGTGTTCACTGTCTTACAAATGGTGTGGGCTGTTTTCTTTGCAGTTAACCTAATAATTTAGCTTTGCATATAGATTTAACATAGGGAGATAATACATTATGTTACAAATCCGAAGTTTCTGGGGCTCTTATATACCTAAGTTTCTTCTTCTATATCCACAAATCAACCTTTTGGCCTATAGATCAGGGGTCAGGAAACTTTTGCTGTAAAAAGTAAGACAGTAAATATTTTAGGTCTGTGGGTCATATGGTCTCAGTTCCAACTACTCAATTTTGTGCAAAAGCAGTCAAAGATAATATATATTAAAAAAATGGGATGACTGTTTTCCAATAAAATTTTATTTACACAAACAAACAATGGTCCAAATTTGGCCCACATCTTATTATTTGCTAACCCTTGCTATAGACCGTCAGGATCTTGTGAGTTAGTATGATAGACAGAAAAGTGACCTTCCAAGGATGTCCACATTTAATTCCCAGAATCTGTGAATATGTTACCTTACATGGCAAAAAGGACTTTGTAGATGTGATTAAGTTAATGATTTTGAGATAAGGGATTTTCCTAGATTGTTCAGGTGGGTCCTATGTAATCACCAGAGTTTTAAGGGAAAAGAGGGAGGCAGGAGAGGCAGATTGAAAGAAGATGTGATGACGGAAGTGGAAGTTGTAGTGATATGGTCTTTAGAAACTGGAAGAGCCAATGCAAGGATTCTCCCCTAGAGCTTCCAGAAGGAACACAGCATTGCCAACCCTTTGATTATAGCTTAGAAGGACCCATTCTGGATCTCTAAACTCCAGATATATAAGAAAATAAATCTGTGTGGGTATAAGCCACTAAGTTTATGTAATGTTAATATAAGCCACTAAGTTTATGATAAATATCATAGCAACAGGAGGAAACTAATACATTTGGGTTGGCATTGGTCTGCATAGGCCTCTTTAAACTTGGAATGTGTGAAGGGTTGCTCTGTGTCCACTTGTCTCAGCTGGAACTATTTCTGTAATTCTAGCCCTATATGATTTCCAAGTTAGGTCTGAAAGGCAGAAGCAAAGTTGCAGACATTACTCTCTAAAGGTTGTAATCATTAGATGCAGTTAAAATCTTGCATGTAGGGGTCTATGAGTTCCAGGTTGGTTCTCACTCTCCTCTACCAGTTTCTGAGACTGTTGACCCACAGTTGCCCCAGGCCAGCCACAGATGCTTTAACATGGGGCGATAATACATTGGTCCTACAGTGGTGATTGCCACACAGAAGCCAAGATTCCGATTAGATTCTTCCAAACCTTCTCTTTACCATCCTATTTTGGTAACTGGACATACATGCTTATTGGAGTAACTGGTTTGTGACTCCCTTGACCCTTCCCTTGTCCAGGTCCTTCCATACAAATTAAATTCTAATTCCTATAATAAATATCTAAGTATACATAAATAAAAATATATTAATAAAGTATATAATAAATATAATTCCTGACACCAAAATTTATAATGGCTCCAATTCCATGATTAATTCCTGACTGATACAGACTACTGTAACAAAAGAAAATGCTGGGGGCACCTGGGTGGCTCAGTTGGTGGGCAACTGCCTTTGGCTCACGTTACGATCCTGGACCCCTGGGATTGAGTTCCACATCAGGCTCCCTACTTGGCAGGGAGTCTGCTTCTCCCTCTGAACCTCCCACTCTCCCATATTCTCTCTCTCTCTCACGCACATACATAAATAAATAAAATCTTTAAAAAAAAAAAAAAAAGCAAATGTTGGACCTAGAGGTCCAAAGAGAGAATGTTTTGTCCGTGCCAGAGTAATACCATGGCATGAAATAGGCCCTGGTGTGTAGACAACCTCTCTAAATGGCACCTTTTCTTAGGACTCCCACTACAACAGCCTGTCCACAAATTTGCACATAGAATCCCTGAGGGGAAAAGGGAAACAGGAATCCAGTTCTGATTTCAGCTCTGCCAGTGATCCCGGCCAAGTTGCTTAATCTTTCTGGTGATGTGTTCACATCCAAGAAAATGAAGAAGTGAGTTGTTGACTGTTCACAATTATTTGGTACCTTTTCCCTGAAGGATGATTACATTTCCTTGTTTCCCTGTCCTACTGAATGTAGGTATGGCCATAAAACCTGCTCTAGTTAATGAAATGGGATGGTAAGTGATGTAGAGAAGCTATAAGAACCGCTTTCCCTCTTTCACTTTGGCTGCTGTTACAGGCAACATTCTAGCAACAGGCAGCCCTGTCGGCCTAATCCAAGAGTGAAGGGGAGAGAGCTACAGCTGCCTATGATGGACATGCAGCCCACGTAAAGACTAGAGATCTGTGGCTGGAAGCCACTGAAATGCTGGAGTCACTTCAGCATGACCTGGGCCAACCTGACTGATCTAGGACTGAACTAGATGCTCCTTCAATCTCAAATATCCTAGTTTGTAACAAATGTCAAGATGAGTTTTTAAATAAGCAATATATATGAATTAATTTTTTTTAAATGCCCATAGTCACAAATAAAACAGAAGCCTAGTATATCTGCCCAAAATTAACTCACAGAAATGCATGCAATATAATGATCTTTAATTTAGCCTTTTGTTTATGTGGTCCCTAAAATCTACATAACATAAATACACTGATTGACAAAGTTAGTCAGGGCTACACAGACACCATTTATGCACCCTCTTATAAAAGACTACCTAATTATTTTTTATTTCTACTATCTTCTTAATATAACTTCCTGCTTTGAGCTAAAGAATTCATACTTGGGGCTTATCAAGCTCAAATAGTAGCAATTCAGAGACATTTAATTAACTGTGTGGTGGGTAGTTGTATTTCTTTGGTTGTTACCTGGAACTTTCTCCATTTAAAAATTTAGAATAGTATCTTGATGCCTAAGAATCAGTCTCTTAAATTTGAAAATAAAATAGGTTAATACTGACTTTTTCTTAAAGCTATTCACTTGGAAATGAAGATGGGGAAAAAAGAAAGTAAGGCAGGCCGAAGGGCAGCAGAAGAAACAAATGTTAATAAAATATCACTGAGAACAAGGAAATTATCTGAAATTTCAACTTCTCTCAATCTTTGCAATCTTCTCTAAAGTTGGTGTAACAGTACTCCAGTCCTTCATTAGAGGTTATAGGGGTCATAATTTGTTTTATGGCTTTTGTTGTTATTGTTTTCTTTCTCCTCATCCTAAGATTCTCAGTAATGCCAGATGTGCTACAATTCCATGGAGCAGCATGTTGTAAAACAGTACACTTCATGTTTATTTTGTGAGAGTTTGCACTGAGGAGCATTTAAGGCTGAGGACTTCTAACCAAGGAATGAGCAGACATAGCGTTATCATTTATCTAACGTTGTCACTTTCCAGCAAACGAAAACATGACAGCTTTTCAATGGCAAAGGAATCCATTTTGATTTGAAATACTGAAAGTGGTTAAATAAGTAGAATTTTGGATATTGTATTCACCTGTTTTGATCATCTGACCCCTACCCTCTTTTTCAGAATTCTAAAAGAGTTTCTGAATTCTTTCTAACTCAAAATTAGAATTCCAATCCCTGTCCTCCCTTACCTAAGGTGCCTTCTGTTTTCACAAAGTGGGAAAGGTTCCCATTTTCTGTAGGAAAAACTTCATCCCACAGTCTCTTTAGAATAGTCATTGAATCTTGATATGTACAAGTTAGGCTTTTATAGATTAACCATTCACCTATTCATCCACACTCATTCCACAAATGTTTACTAAGTTCTTTTGCTATGTACATGTTAGGCAATATGTTTAATTGTGGGTGTTAGTGGTGAGCATGACTGAACTTTTCCCTACCCCCAAGGAGCTTGTGTTCAAGGGAAAAAGAAGAAAATATTCACATAATCATACAAATGTAAATGTAAAACTTCCCTAGGGAAGAAAAAACAGAGCTGAGATCCGAAGGATGAGGAGAGCAAATGACCCAGGTGAAGGGGGAGGGAAGATCTTTCTAGACACAGAGGGTGACTTGTGCAAAGATCCTCTAGGATATACAAAGGTACCATGATAGAAAATGTTCAAAATGTAAATAAGAAAACAAAGAGTAAAGGCTAATTATTATAGTCTTATTCTTTCTTACATTCATCCTCATTTTTTGATTCACTCGCTCACAGTTTTTAGAGAAATTATACCATGCTAGGCACTCATGCTGATTAATGATAAGTTAAATTAACATGATCCCAATAAAAACACCAGCAAGATCATAGCAAATGAACTGTCCATAATCATAAAGCTCATGGAACACACAGACTAGAATGACAAACAAACAAGTAAATCACCACTGGGGGTTCCACACAAAGAGTGGCACACAGAAGCTATAGACAGATGCTATGGGGACCCAGGGTCCTATAAAGCTTAGCTGGGGCAAAAAGCACCAGTTAAGGGAATCTCATTCCAGCAGAAGTGCTCCTTACGATGAATTGTGGAGTTCTAGTTGACAAGAGTAAAGAGTAAAGACACTAAGAAAGGTAATTTTGGGAGAGGAAAAGTTTCATGCTAAGGAATAAAGGTCTGATGACCTCCCCAGATCTTCCATGGAGTGAAAAATTTGTATCTGAGAGTAGAAGCAGAGGTGTAAGAGGTTGGCAAGGGCCTTATGCAATGCACCTGGCATAGAGGGTCTCCAGTTCTCCAGTTTTTCAGTTCACAGCATCCTCAGTGTCATAGGCATGGCTGCCCATAAGCCAAAATTAGATGACTAAGGGTCTTTTTTTTTTTTCTTCTAAAGATTGTATTTATTAATTTATTTAGAGAGAGTGTGTGAGAGGTGGTTAAGGGGTACAGGGAGAAGGAGATTGAGAATCTCAAGCTGACTCTGCCCTGAGTGTACAGCCTGATGCAGAGCTCAATCCTAAGACCTTAAGATCATGACCTGAGCCAAAATCAAAAGTTGGATGCTCAAGCAATTGAACCATCCAGGCTTCCAGGAGTCTTGTTTCTTAAGTATTTGCATCCAAACAACTTAAATATTTATGTACTAACTCAGTAGCCATATGAACCAGATTGGACTCTGCCATCCACATTTCCTGTTCCACATAGATTTTCATTTGGTGTTTCCTTTTTATCACAATAGCAGTCAAAAACCCAGCTCGGAAATAAAATGTTATCATACAAAGGGATGCTATATGTCCTAACTTTGAAACTGTGGATTACCTTGAAACTAATAGTTTACATGTTGTCCAACAAATGTTGAGCATCTGTATTTCTTTCAAAATTGAAAGAAATCTTGCCTTACCCCTGTAAGTTTGCTATGGGTGCCTTGGGCACCAAACTTACATACAGTTTGGGAAGCACAGGCTAAGATAATCAGGCTTCCTTCTGAAAATTATGGGGAGCTCTTTAGGATCTCTAATTAAAGGGAAGGGAGGTATGCTATGTTAAAGATCATTAACATGATCATTCAGGCAGGATGTGTAAAAATTTAAAAATAAAGGTTTAAAAAAACCCTAAAACTTCAAGGACCCCAGCTCAGTGGTTTAACTGAGAAGTAATGGGGAATGGTGGCTGGGATGGAGTAGAGGGGATAGCATAGCAGAGGCTTCCAGCTGTCCATGTTCCCCTGGGCCCTCCCAAAGGTCCTCTGCAGATAACTTTCATCCATACTGATGGCTTCCTGAGTCTACCTGAGGGTGATTTATGACTGTAGGAGGTGCCCATCATGCAAGGGACAAAAAGTAGCAGAATATGCCACCCCAAAATAAAACTATAAGATTTCAGGACATGCCACCCCAAAATATGCCACTTTGGTATATTGTAATTTTGAGCTAGAAGCATTTAAAAAACAGCAAATACTGGGAATGTCTTTCTCTGAATTCCTGTCTGCCTAAAGATAGATATCCAAAAGGACTCCAACTGTCATAGATCCTCCTCCTTGAAGAATCTTAATTTCATCACCTAGGGAGGATTGACCCTTATCATAGGAGAAAATACTAGAAGTTGACACCACACCCAGACAAACTTTGTCACAAGCTATCATATCTCCCACCTATTCTTCCAAGACCCATCCTCTTTCCTAAACATCATTTACTCTTCCTTAAGAGGCCTCTCTCCACTCTCTCCCTCCTCTATTAAGATGATACTTATGCCTGAATTCAAAGCCAATTCTTTGAGTTACTTATTTTTTTCCCTGGGTCTCTCCCATGTATATGCAGGGCATACCTGTTAATAAAATTCTACTTGTTTTTTATCTTGTTAATCTATATTTTATTACAGGAGTCTCAAGCTAAGAACTCAGAGGGTAGAGGGAAAATTGTTTTTCCTCTTATATGGGGCAACCTCTAACAAGGAGTGTAGGGTTGGTAGAGAAATACCCCAGATGCCTTCTCCCCTGGTAGAACAATTCCAACATGGGTTCTACAACATGGTTTCTCAGAGATTCCATGGCTAGACTGCCTCAGGTTCCATTAGTAATAATCTCCTTACTGTCTCATCCATTATAGGTTTTCCTCTTTCCCATCTCATTTCCCAACTGCCTCATGGTCCGTCCTGGGAAAAATGAACTTTCAATAAATTTCAAATGAATTTCAAATGAATTTCAATAAATTTCTTGAAACTATATACTTGTTTAGGGTCTGCTTTAGTGAAAAGACAGAAGGGTATGAGATATTAAGGAGGTCAAATGGGCTGCAACAGATGGCTCATTGGAAGGAGAGGAGTGAGATAGAGAAGTCCAGAATGACTCCTGGATTTCTAGCTGTACATCATGGTTCTGCCGGTGACATTCACAAAGGCAGTGGCTATAGGAATTCAAGCAGGTTACCCCCATCACACTAAGACTGAGGGCACTCTGGGAAACACAGTGGAATTTCCCAACAAATAGCTGGATATTTAGTTATGAAGATCAAGAAAAAGGTCTTAGCTAGAGCTATCATTTGGGAATCAGGAACTTGTAGGTAGTAATTTAAGCCCCAACACTGCCAAAGTAGTAGGGTTTGATTGACACTTCTAAGGGAAGACATTTTGCTGATCAGGAGGAGTAGAGGTCACAAGGGGCTTAAGCCAGAGAGGTGGCCACCAAGACTTATTAAGAAGGAAGAACCAGGTAGGAAGGAATTAAAGAGAGTGGAGAATTATTCTGGAAGGCAAGAGAGACAGGAGTCCTAAAAGAATGGTACTCGTGTCAAGTATTGCCAGGAGTTCAGGTTGGATGAGGGCAAAGAAGGGTAGGAAGGACTGTGCGGTCATCATACCTGAAGAGATGCAGAACGCAGCCCTGAGAAAAGACAGTCTGGGAGAGGACACGCCATGGTGGCCTAGAAGCAGCATGGAATGAACTGACCTCAACTCTGCCTCTGTGTGGCTTCCTGAGATGAGTTTACATTCTTCTTCTTGAAACAAGAAAGGGACAGCATTGGATGCCCTCAGAGGGTGGTGCTTGGAGTCCATTCAGTAGCCTATAGACTTTACTTAGTGTTCCAAATAAAATATTGATTTCAGAAGGAGGAGGAGGGGGGGGGGAAGGGAGGGAGAGGAGGAGTAGGGGGAGGGGGGAGTAGAGGGGAAGGAGGAGGAGGAGTAGAAGAAGAAGAGGGAGAAGAGGAAAAAGAAAGGAAAGAAAAAGTCTCAGCAAAGCTCATTTGGTCTCAGTTGAGCATCCACTGTAGTCAGGGCTCTGTGTCCAGGGGTCCAAAGAAATGGAGATGAACCGAATGCAGCTTCTGGCTGTCGGGGCTGTGTAGTCCAGTCAGGGTTTTGCACTTATAATGCAACTACTATTAACATGTAAAGTAGATAGTGGCAAGTCTCAACAAAAACTCTATTTCTCTACAGCTCTCCTGTGTCTTCTATTTTTTTAAATAATTTTTTGGTACAGTTTATAACTTTTCTGTAAAGCTTTTCACAGCAAGTGTCCTGAGTGACAGTAGACCTTTATGTGACTTTACCCGTGACTGGACTTGAAGATAATTTTCATGCAAACCCTCTTTATCTAGTTACAAACACTGAGGCTTGTGTACTTCTCCATGCAGTGGCATGGATTATTGAATATGATTTAGATTCTATGGAAGTTTCCAGTTTTATTTCTTTCTTACAATAATTCTCTGATATAGGAAGGGCAGGGTTTTTGAATTTTTTATTGAGATATAATTCATATAACATAAAATTCACCATTTTAAAGTATGCAAATCAGTGTGGTTTTTTTTTTTTTTTTAGCATTTTCACAGAGTTGTGCAAACATCATCATTATTTGACTCCAGAAAATTTTCCTCACCCCAAAGAGAAACTCTTTGCCCATTAGCAGATAGCCCCCATTTTTCTCTCTTCTCCTACCCCGAACCCCTAATTTACTTTCTGTTTGTATGAATTTACCTATTCTGGATATGTCCCACAAATGGAATCACATGTGCCCTTTAGTGACTGGCTTCTTTCATGTATAATGGTTTCAAGCTCCAGCCATGTAACAGCCACGTATTGGTATTTCATTCTCTTTATTCCTGAATAATATCCCACTGTATGGATGGACCATGTTTTGTTTATGCATTAATTAACTGATGGACATATGGCTTGTTTTCTTTAGGTATAACTCTGCATTTAACCCATGAGGAACTGCCACCCAGTTTTCCATATTGGGTGTACTCTTTTACATTCCCACTGCGATGTATGAGAGTTCCAATTTCTCCACATCCTTACCAACAGTTGTTCTTTTCCACTGATATCATTAAGGGCAGATTTTATTATCCCCATTTCACAGATGAAGAAAGATGGGTTTACACAGCAATCAATCAGGTAGAAAGGCCAGAACTAAAATATTAGCTTTCCAATTCTTAGGTCAGCTTTCTTCCGGTGATCCCACAAAGTCATTCTGAAACCAGGTCAATATCAAGGTGTTACAAAGTCACAGAACAATGCCCTGACAAAACTCAAGTATGATATAACTCAGGGAGGTTATGTGGATTTACAGAATACACATGTGTGTGTGTGCAGAGTACACACATTCACACTTATAAGGGTACACGCCAGTTATAATGCTACTGGCTTACAAATGTACTCCTTAGAATTCCAATATACTAATGAGAAGCTTTCAAAGAAGTCAAATTTAAATTATAGTAATATCTTTGACACTGAGAGAAGATGATTCGTTAGCATTAAAAACATATCTTTGAAGTTGATTTATGATGTGGTTCTAGCCTGTGATTCGTTGTATCTGGATACTTCTATTCATGCTGCCAAATCAGTTACTTTAGAAAGAAGCACAGTATTTTCTGGAGCTGAAGTATACAGTTCTTTAAACTGCTTCTTAAATTGTCTTGAGGCATAATATCTTTAAATTTTCTTTATAATACAGGTCCTTAGAAAAATACATAGTTGAAGCTTAGGGATTCATTTGACTATAATTTAAGCCAAATTTGTCAAAACTGGAAATGCTGTCCCACAGGTCGTATGACTAGAACAATAAAATTTGCAGTGCCTGGCCCCCAAATTAGTCATTGACATTTTTTTTTCTAATGGAATAATAGAAATACATTTCTAGAGCCATAAAATCATCCCCTTCACTTGTCTTAGGAAATTGATGGAATATATTTTCTTGTTTAAAGCAATAGAAGGGTGTTGATGCAATATGTCATAACCCTTACACTGGATGAAAATTTCTAGCCCAGAAGACATGAACTCCAGAAGAAGACAGCTAAGATTGAACCTTGAGAAAATGTCTCTCTCTATATTTAAATAGAAACAGTACAATGTGAAATCTAAATGAAGGCATAGAATAAATATGGAGTTATCCATTTCAGATACTTATTCTCCATGTTTCATATTAATACTATCATAGTGAATAGTTATTATCATAATGAATAATGAAGTCATATCTCTTAATTATTTACAGCAAGTCAATGATACCATACTTTGGTGATAATGTCATGGGTATACATCTTTTTTCTAATGTTTACATTATGAACAAGATACACAACAGACATTAACCAATATAAAATAGACAAGGTAAGACTTGCTCCAAAGAATAAATACTGTGTAATATTGGAGGGGAGCTAGCCTTCCTCCCACCTTGACCTTGACCCACAAATACTCATGAATACACATGATTAGAGTAGTGGCAATTGTAGTTAATCAGATAAGCAAGATTTTGTAAAACTGGAAGCAGAAGGCGTTGACAGAGCAGTTAGTCTTCCCTGAAAGGCATAAGTGAGAGATCTTCATTTATGCAAACTAAGTGCAGAGCCATTCCTCTGCCCTTTGCAAGAGAAAGTTAAATTCAAATTTGGCTCCCACTTTTGCATGCATTTTGCAGCACCCTGTGAGGCTCTTGTACATTAGACTGTGAGGTATGTAGATTCATGCTCATTTTGTAATTTCTATAAGGTTTGAGGAGCCTTTTCCAAAAGTCTGGGGTATTCTTGCTAATTCTCCCCAGCCTGCACCGTTAGTTCTGGATCAGTCAATGGACAAGAAGTATGTGTGGAAAATAAAACAAAAACGAAAACCAAAACAAAGAAACCTGTATATTTGTTTATTAGTTTGTGTGAAATAATTTGCTTTTTGATATTTCAATTTAAAGAGAAAAAAATAGTTACCACAAGGGGATAATCAGAGTACTATTGGGCTTTCCTGCATTTTTTCACTGTTCAGTATTGTTATTTTATTTTGAATTATTTTTACTAGGTTTAAAATCTTTGAAGTCTCTCTGAGACTTTGTTTCTAAAATGGGGAGCACTTGAAAAAATTTTAAATAATTTTAGAAATTGTTTCTATGGTTCCTTGCTATCTTTACAGGGCTGGTCACATAATAATCCTTCTTTATGGATACGTGTCGACTGAGAATTCTGTTATTATCGTTTCACAGAACTGCCATTTGCTGAATCCATACTCACCTCTATTATTTTCTTAGATTTTCGAAGATTCAGGAATTACAGAAATAAGGTACCAGACAATGATATATGAGATACTTTCCCAGGGATATAATAATAATAAATCCACAGCATCTAGAAATATTGTCAAACTATTTAATAACAATAGTACTAACACCACTACCCATTATAATGAAAATTACTACAAGTAAAATGTAAGCTTCACAAACTCCAACATATTCCAAGGACTTGGAACAGTGACTGGACCATAGCAGTAGCGCTCAATTTGGATTTCTGGACAAATGATTACCAGTGAAACTTACCATGAAGTCTCCTAAGGACTTCATAAACATGAACACATTTTAGTCTCGTGAAAATGTTGGGATCAACCTCCATTATTATTTATTATTGTCTATTACATTTTTATTTCTATTTATTTTTTCTGTTATATTTGTAAACATTTGGGTGGCAGCAAGGAAATTTCCCAAACAATGGGTTCAGTAAGATTCTACTAGTTATTCAGCTCCTAGGGACAAAGCTCTGGGTGGTTCATACACTGCTGTACTTGGGCCATAATTATAACTGGAACACTATATTCTTTCCATGAGACACCTGCCAAGCAAATATTTCACCTTCTACACATTTCAGGAGTGTGTAAGTGTTCAAAACAAAGATGGCTAGGCTGTGGCTAGGACTCAATCTGTAACATATTTTTCATGAAAAAAAATTATCTTTATAATTGTACTGAATAATGCATAAACAAGTCTAGAGAGCGTTCTTGATACCGGCAGGTTTCTTTTTATTTTAAAAGTGGTATCAGTTAATTTGTTTTGCTCTTTTAGTCTCTCAGTTTAACGACTTAAGAATACCTTAGATTCTATACATTGAAATGGCTCTTCTGAAAAACATATCTGAACATTTGCAGAAAGAAATACACAGTTTAAAGCCGCTGCCGTGGCTCTAGACTATTAACCCTCTAGATATATGCCAAAATTGCCCTGTTGTTCAAATCTAATGGTAGGCTCGGGACTCTGTGGTCCGTGTTTTGAATTGACTATTTTCCTCATGATACTGTGATCTAATAACTGCAGCTCAGGTCAGGGAAAAATAAAACACTCAAGACGAACGTTTGCATTGCAAATCTGTTTATGGGTCCTATACAAATTTCTCTGAAATATACTTTCTTTGACAGTGTGCTAGGCCAGTATTTCCTCTGAAAGACACCGTTGTAGAAACAGTAATGATTTTCCTGGGAATGTTCCTTAGCCTGATGCAAAGAACTGAAAATAATTAAGGACCAAATCTGGATAAATTGAGATGTTTTATACTTTAATTTTAAATATATGTTCCTTGGTCTTTGCTAGTAGATTTACATGTGCAGAATGTAAAAGTGATTAAAAAATAATTCTTTCAAACTTATAAAAGATGAAGCAAAAAGTTTCAGATAACCTTTCAGAAAGAATTGATCATAGGCATATTGTAAGCATTTTAAAAATATATATTTTATTTGCTCATTTGACAGAGAGAGAGAGAGAGAGAGCGAGCACATTCATGAGCAGGGGGAGGGGCAGGGGAGAGGGAAAGAAACAAGCAGACTCCAGGATGGGCTGACCCGGGCCTTGAGATCATGCCCGAGTTTAAATTAAGAGTCGGATGCTTAACCAACTGAGCCACCCAGGCGCCCCTGAAAGATTTCTGAAGAAAACAGAAGATAATGAATTTCCCAGAATGTTAAAAGAAGACATAACTTGGCAGAATCCTTATATTGGGGAAAAAGAAATTCAAACTTAACTACCTAATCCAATTGCTTACCCTCAATATGTACTGCATCTTCTTTTTTTTTTTTTTTTTTTTAATTTTTTATTTTTTATAAACATATATTTTTTATATACATATATTTTTATCCCCAGGTCTGTGAATCACCGGGTTTACACACTTCACAGCACTCACCAAATCACATACCCTCCCCAATGTCCATAATCCCACCCCCTTCTCCCCAACCCCCTCCCCCCGGCAACCCTCAGTTTGTTTTGTGAGATTAAGAGTCACTTATGGACTGCATCTTCTAATTGATGAACGATCTTACATACATCCAACCTTGGGCAGCCAACTTTTCTGCTGTTTGTGTGATGAATCAAAATTTAGTGTCCCGAGATGATGAGGAAAAAAATTCAACCAAGCTGACACAATATTGTGATACTACTTCTCTACTACCTAAGAATTAATTTCACTTTTAATAACTCTGTTCATT
The DNA here is from genome assembly GCF_030435805.1 of Mustela lutreola. NCBI lineage: Eukaryota > Metazoa > Chordata > Mammalia > Carnivora > Mustelidae > Mustela > Mustela lutreola. Next base: position 40,274,345 of record NC_081298.1, on the reverse strand, counting down.
CCATAGGTTATAATACTAGTCACATTAATTACTATCCTCACAACCTGTACATCACACTATACTTAAAGAAGCAGAGAATTTGGATGCTGAGTTCAAGAATAAAAATCTCTGGGCAATGTGTTTAGCACATTGCCCTACTGGAAACTCAGTTTAACTTAACCCAACAGTTCGCAATTCAATCAGACCCAACATTCTCTTTTCACAGCAACTGTTTTGAAAAGCCCTCTTGAGTATGCTGAAATGACATCTATAAATAGGACTACTCAGCTATATTCATGAAGCAGAAGGTGTCAGTGACCCACCCACATCCTCCCAGAACTCAGTGTTCCAGTAGCTGCCCACCTCCAGCAGATCCCCTTATGGGATTCTGCCTCAGGGTAGTCTCTCAGCCTGGCCAAGGAGCAGACAAGAAAGTCTGGGGAGTTAATCCCCCAGGAGCAGTCCTCAGCTACCCACAAGTGGAAGTCAAAGATAAATGGCCCAGGTCCCCTCATTCTTCAGATGGGACAAATCCTAGGCAGGTCTTACATACTTTCCCAGAGCTCCCCAGCAGGAGTGAGCCTCTGCCACCCACAGTGGTAGCTTGCTTATAACCTGACTCTTGGCTGCCTTTTCTTCCCTTTCTTAATTCCCCATTCTTCTGTCAGTGCTTCCTGTCCTAGCTTCCTAAATAAAGTACTTGTACACAAATCCTTGTTTCAGGGTCTGTTTCAGGGGGAACCCAAATTAAGACAATACATATTTTTTTTTTTTAAATCTATATAATGCTCTAGGGGTAATATGAAAGAGATATAAAAGGAAAGTGACAAAGTCAAGTTCTGTTTTCAACATGTAAATAGTCAGGCATGACTACATATTGCTTAGTGTCACATACAATGAATTAAGCAGCACATAATGACGTGGTCAGAGAGGTGCTTTCTCACATGGAATCACCATGAAGAAAAAAACATGTGCAAATGCAGATTCACACAGGTGTGCTGTGTTGCCAACTACCCTAAGTGGTGTGGCCAACAATGGCATGATTGGCAAAATGCAGAGCACACTAAGTACAAGTTTCCCTTAATGTTCATGGTGGTTCATTAATACTGAAAGCAAAAGTTCCGTTTTTAATGTACACTATTGTTTATAAGTAGGTTTTATTTGTATGACTGTCAAGCAGAACATTAAAACATTGTACAGGATAAGGGGCAGTTTCTCAGCATATGCCTGGTCAGCTCACATGTCTTAGCATCTCTGGCCCTGCCCACAAAATGCTAGTGGCACCCTCCCCCCCAATGGATTGCATTGTCCCAAACCACCCTCAGAAAGGAAGGAAGGAAGGAAGGAAAGCAAGAGGGAGGACGGAAGGAAGAAAGAAAAACTAAAAACGCAGGGGAAGGGGAAAAAGCATGGGATTTAGACTTTCACAATTTAAATCCCACCCCCACTTTTTGTTAGAAGTAAGACCTTAAGCAATTTCCTTATGGCCCTTCTGGCTCATATTCCTCCTCTGGAAAAAAACACACTCTAACTCAGATAGTTCAGAGACTAAATGAGTAAAACACAATGTCTGGCACCAAGTGATGGTTCAAAAATATTAACTATTTTAATTACTCTATCTCCTGGCTAAATGACTGATCTAATTCTAGTCATCTCTCCAACCAGGAGGCATGAATTGTGCAGTATGTGAAAATATGGGTTTAGGTGTATAGTTATAAGTTTTCCAGGTGTGGCTTATGAATTTATCATCTTTCCATGCTCTCCCTCCTCCTTGTCTCTACTATCCGCACTTGGTCACTGGTTATTGCCAGTAATAATGACCTGATGAGGGTATTATTCGAGATTTTGTACCCCTAATGTCCAATTAGGATAGCTTATAAAAGGTGAACACAGGGAAGACAGAGGAAAAAAAAAATCCTGATTTAGCCTTTTTTCCCCCTCTTTGGCTAATCATAGAGAGCTAGCTGGACAATTTGAATAACAAATGAGATCATGTATAGGAACACACTGTTGTAAACTATAAAGCGAAGTGCAAATGTAAAAATGCTTCTGTTCTTGTTATTTATTAATAGTATCATTAGTTACCCAGCTGTTAGAATCCCGGCTAGGAAAGACATAGAGACTTAGCATTATCCTTCGTAAATGAGATAGCTGAGAACCAAGACTAGATGTAGTCTAAAAAGAGAAGAGGGAAGAAGATCACGCCCGTGGCTCTGTGGCAGAGGGTGTTTTGAAATGAAGAGCTGGCTGGGAAATGGTGGTACCAAGTGAGGCAGGGGAGCAGAGGTAACAAATTAAAGGGTCATCTTTTTAAGGCTGCAGAAGTCTTCTTGAAGAAGGGACTGCATTGATTGATGTGGCCTGTAATGGAAACTCAGATAATGAAATAAAACCGGCATTTAAGAATTTCAGGCTGAGAACTCATTGCCATGGCAACCTTCTCAGAAGGGAACTTGGATAAGAAAATAAGGTTTACTTGACTACGCCTTAAAATGAAAACCTACACTGCAGTGAAATAATTAAATACAGAATTCCAAATTTGCTTATTGCTGCAATGCTTAGAGGAAGCAGTGAAGTTGCAGGTCTGTTGTCTTTTCCATTGGAAGTCATTACTTCTTAAACTCTGTGACTCATTGAGGGAAAACCATCCAGTTTTGAGGGATCTCTATTGGTATTAGGTGTTTCCTATCAGCAAAATTTAATTTTTTTTTTTTTTTTTTACATTCCACACATCATCTAGCATGGTTCTCAAGTAGAAATCACAGAGGTATGTACTATGAAAACAAGCACCCAACTTTTAGTTGTTCATAATCACATAAAACTATAAAAAAAACCTCATATATCAATTTTTAGCTACACTTCATGGGAACATCATTTTTAACCTAAATAAAATCTGGTTTATATTCAGATTCTGATCGTTTTTATATTAACATCTATTTTCTTATTACATGTTCTCCCTCAAAGAACATCAAACTGGGCACACTATATTTTGTCAGTTACAAGGGGTTTTCCTGAATATCCAGTATCACTGACAGATATAAATCTTTTCCTTTTAACTGATACTGAGGGCAGAAATCACTTGATCCTTTTTGAATGGCTTGGATTAGGTTTCTAAAAGTAAAACTGTTGGTAGAATTTGCCATTGAGGAAATTTAAGATCATATTGCAGAAAAGAAATAGAGGGCAAGACAAACTTACAAAAATCCTTATAAAATATTTCTATGCTCACTTAAAAACAACAAAAACAGTACGACATATAAGATAATATCTATGATATTATAGTACCTCTACATCAATATTATTCATAATGGTCCCTGTCAAAAGGAATCTTTCCTCACTGCCATCAACCCTACACTCACCTCTTAGATTTAACCAAGATAATCACCAATACAAATAATTTCCTTTATATGATTTAGGTAATATACATTCAAAAGGATATCCTGCATAAGTGAAGTCCCACAATACCCCTTTAATTTTCTCAGGACACAGCATTGTCCCAGACATTAAAATAATGCAGTTGTTGAATTTCACCAATCTGACTATTCATTTTTCAAGCCACATGTATTAGAATACTGTGTTTCTAAGACCTGTGTTTTGACACCTACCTATATCCTTCCCAACGTTTTGCTGAGAAAATCTACACTCTCTGACTTTTCTTTCAACTTTTTCCCCTTGTTCCTATTTCTAATTATCCTCTCCATGTTGCCTACATTTTTTTGCCTATCCTGGAATCAACACTCTCAAGGTTGCAGATAATGTATATACAAGTAAATCTGCATATATTTGAATCTTGCCCAAGGGAAATTTGTGGTTGGAGGAAAATAAGTGAATTATATTTGAAGTAGGTTGGAAGAAACGAGGTCTAGGAAGCATGGAAGATGGGTCAGACTTTTCATTTGAGACCCTTTACGGTAAGACTTAGAAGAAGAATCATGACTGAAATCATAAATTTAAACATTCATCTGTATTAATAAAGCTGTGCTAATTAATAATTCATAGGAGAGACGTGCCACTATAAAATGAACCATTGGATTTATTGATTACTTTTATCCTTTTACAACCTAAAGCAAACATGTAGATATATACTGAAAAGAAGCCACCAAGAAGAATAGACAGAGGAGAGAAATGTAAGGAAACATTCTCTCTTAAATTAATAAAAGAATATTATTTTTTCATAGTGAAAAATTTTGTCTACAACACCTCCAAAAGCAAATAACTACCTTATTTCTAGATAATCACATGTAACTTTTCCCCTCCTCTGTATTTAAAGGGTATCTCCTTTTAGCAAAAAACTGAAGCTAAGTGAAATTTATTTGTATCCCACTGTGTTTTTTGTTTCTCCCAAACTTGCTCCAGACCTCCTTCCAATTCCCCTCCTCCTCCAGGCTGAGGCCCTGAGCACTTTTATCATCCTCTAATTCATCCTGCCAAAGTGAAAAGTAATTTGATGAATTTCTTCATGTTAAGGTATTAGGAAATTAATTATCTACAGATCTCGGGAGTATTTGCATTTTAAAGGAAAATTGCAGAGAAAAGACAATGCCTGGCCATCATAAATTACTCATTAATTATGGAATTCCAGACATCTGTGGGAAGATATGTAAGAGTGATGAGAATGAGAGAATGCTCTCAAATCATACAATGGATATGATGATCTTATCTATTTATTTGTGTGGATGGGCAGGAGATGGAGACAAATTATGTATTTGAAGACAACCATTATATCTTCTGGGATTTAGGAGGATGCTTAAAAATGTCTTGGTAGCGGGGCACCTGGTGGCTCAGTAGGTTAAGCATCTGACTTGATTTCAGCTCAGGTTCTGATATCAGGGTTTTAAGACTAAGCATGACACATGCTCCACACAGGGCATGGAATCTGCTTAAGATTCTCTCTCTCTCCCTGTCTCTCTGCTCATTCCCCTCCCAAAGAAAAGTCTTGGCACACAATAAGTTTTATTAATATTTTTTTAAGTAAATAAATGATTATACTCTTTGTTTACCTCCAATAAAATTAAAAAAAAAATTATTTGGAGATACAAGAATAAAGCAGAAATCTCAGAAATCTGTGATACCTGTGTTGTGATCCCCAAGCTTTTGCTTTAACTTTGGCAGAAAAGTGGTGCCTGGCAAGTATTTCTTTTATTCAGGAATATTTCCCTAGCCTCCTGCAGGTAGGCAGGTTTATGTGAATATTTTGACCAATGAAATGGGAGCAGAAATGGTGTCTGTTGCTTCTAAGCTGAGACAGTAAAAAGTTCATGCATGAGTTTGCAAGGTCTCTGTTCTAAAGCTGAGCAGGCTGTCAGTTCAAAAGAGCACAACTATGAGATGACAGAATGTCCATTAGCCAAGGTCTCTGAATGTAAGCTGCTGAGATCTTGAGGTTGTCTATAGTTGTAGCACAGCCTATCTGGTCCAGATCATTACAGTATTTAACCATATTGCTTTATGGTTACTTTGTTACATATCTACTATACCACTTTAACTAGTTAATCCTTACTCATTTTTTGTAGCTTTGTTGTAAAATGACACATAGTGGGAGAAACCATCATGATATAAGAGTATTTTTTGAAAATTTAAAGATTAGACTATAAATTTAAGATAATTAAGTGTGGTGACAAGACTGGTATAATTTAATTTAATTCAATGCATGTACTGAGCAATAGAATTCTGTGGTATGATCTGCACTGTCAATACAAACATGAGTTGGTAATAATAACAATTAAATCATTAATGACTACAAATAAGATGATATTAATAGTTACAAACATTAATAGTGGTTTTAATTGTCAAATAAATATAATATTATGAGATAATAGAGAATATATATTAGTCTCTGTCCCCAGTTTTTGATACAGAGCTCCCCAAACTCTTATAATTCTCTAAGTAATAAGAACTTAGAAACATCTTTTGCTCTAATATAATACTTGTCTTTGACTTCATCTCTCATATAGGTCTCCTAAAACTCTTATAAATTCCTAAGTGATAGGAGCACTTGGGGTATCTTTTATTCTAATGAAGTAACTCTTGGTGAGCTCCTGGATTATTCCTAGAAGGGGGCTGTTCACTAGAAAGACCAAGCAAGGATTAGAAGCTTGAAACTTTCAGCCTTGCCCCTCATCCCCCAGAGAGGGGAAAGGGGCTAGAAATGGGAGTTGATGATTGACCATGCCTATCTTAGGAAGTCTCCATAAAATTCCAGTAGTACGGGTTCAGAGAGCTTCCAGGTTGCCAAACCCAACCACACCGGAGGAGTAAAGGAAGCCCTCGACTCCATAGGGACAGAAGCTCCTGTGGTCCGGATCCTCCCCGACCTTGCTCTATGTACTTCTTCATCTAAACGTTCATTTATACCCTTTATCATATCCTTTAATAAACTGGTAAATGTAAGTGTATCACTGAGTTCTGTGAGCCCTCCTAGAAAATTAATTGAACCCAAGAGGAGGTTGTTGGGACCTTAGATCTATAGCTGGTTGGTTCAGAAACATAGGTGATAACCCAAGGTTGCTGCTGGCATCTGAAGGGTTTAGGTGTAGGGGTTTGGGGAATAGGTAACCTTATGGAGCTGAGCCCTTAACCTAGGGGATCTGACACTATCTTCAAGTAGATAGTGTCAGAATTGCATTAAATTGTAGGATACCCAGCTGGTGTCCCAGAGAATTGCAAGGTATGAGGAGAAACCTCCACATATTTGGTGACCAGAGTGAAATGTTTTGTGTGAACATTTCACAAAGAATAAATGTGCGATGAGGAAGGACCAGGTTTTTCCCTACACAGGAGAGGGGAAAAAAATGAGTTTTTCTTTTACGAAAGTACTAACTGAATACTTGATAATAATTTATTTCTGACTGAACAACGTCAAGAGATGACATGATAAATGTCTAGAGGTCTGGTTTTCAGAATAGATGTCAAAGCAAGAATGATCTCAATCTCCTAAATTTGCCAAAACCTAAAATGTGAAAATAACTTATACTTGAAGTAATATTGCCAAAGAGTTTTATAGAGAATTACATTTTTCCAAATATCTTACATTCATTATTTCAACTGATCCCCATAACAGCCTCTTGAATTAGAGAGATTGGAGATAACACTAATAATTTACTTATTCTTTGTAGGTGGAAACTGAGGCTACAGAATACTGACATGGCTTATCTATCATCACACATGACAACTGGTAAAGCAAACACTAAGCACACTTTTACCTCTGGTAAAAGGGTTTATGAGAAATTTTCTGTGATATGTATATAAATGAGCTCAAGTTAAGTTTATTTTCCACTTTAATAGCCAGGCTTTTTATATCAACCCTCTCTCCCCCAGCTATTAAAATAAGTACACAAAGTATAAGCCAATACATTAAAACATATATCCAATTGTAATCAGTTTCTAAGAATTTTCCATTTTCTCCACATAATGAGGATTTGATTGTATCAGCATTGTAATTTTTTTTAAACATTGGTCAAGAACATGATATTCCATATAAAATAGAAAGCCCACTTCCTTCTTAAATAAAGGAAGGGAGGGAGGAAGAAAGGATGGAAAGTAGAGAGTGTGGAGGGAGAAAAGGAGGAAGGAAGGGAGGGGAGGTAGGTGGGAGGAACGAAGGAGGGAAAAAGGAAGGAAGGAAGGAAGGGAGGAAGGAAGGAAAATAGATGTTTTGTGTATGAATAAGAGACAAGGTATTTGACAGAAAATCCATTCAACTGGACATCTTGCTTCATGTTTTGCAAATATTTTCCACCTCCGTTTTTATTTTTATTAATATCAAAATGACTTTGGTTTAGCATCATCGACTAGCTTAGCACCAAGTAAGATGTAATTAACCCCTCAATATCATCATCCAAGGTATTTAGATAGACCTAATCCCAATCCCAGGATGATTAGAGCATTGCTTTAGTCTCTCTGTAGGTCATCTGACAAAAGTCAATTGAACTTAGTCCATAATTCTCCCACTCTTTACCTAATGGGAGCAAGTAATATAATAGCAGATATGATTATTTTAAGATCATCATCGTTAGAGACTTTTTTTTTCCTATTAAAAGAATGGGTGCTATTTTTACACTATTTCTAGTGGGCTAGCATCTTCTTACTTTCTTTTGGCTTTAGAAAAGGAATCATTAGCTATTCCAGAGAATTCATTAGCTAATTCTTTTCAGGTCACTTGGTCTATATAGACCTTGAGACCTGAAAAGAATTGAGAAGCTAGAAACTTCCATACATATCCATTTTTTGAAGCACTTCAGTCCCTTGCCTTTATAATCAATATGCCATATTGATAAAATTTTAATTATTCCTAAATGTGCACACCTGGGTTGATTTTCCTTATTTTGCTGTAAAAAACAAAATCAGCCCACGAAGTTTAATAGTTTCTTTTGCTCCATTCTCTTTGAACTCAAGTTTTCTCCTCTAAGACAGAGGGATCTTACTTATTGATTCATTTTTAAAGAAAAAAAAATAAAAATCAAAGAGTGAAATAAAATATTATGTTCTGTTAATAATTAAGCAAAGATTTAAAAGATTGTATAATCAGTTTGAAAAAAAAGTGTTATTTTAAGCAAACTCACCAATGTACATTGAAAAAGGCATTTCAAAAATATAATCATGCATGAAAAGCCCAGCAACCAACTAAGGTTATCTAAATGTGTCTGACTCAGTACTCCTTCATGCAAATAATAAAACCTCTGCTTTTGTTACCTCCTAAGTAATGTCGATCCATTCAGCCTGTTAAGAAGTCAAGGGTTAAACTATCTTCCTGCCCCACAGTTCCACCAAGGTTATAATCTATGAGAAAAGATCCCAGGGATTCTGACCAAATTAACTTACTTTTGGGTATTTACACTCTCATTTTTCTCATACTTTTGTTTTCCTGGTGTAATTGAGATGTAATAAGCGTCGGACATGTTGCAAAAGAAAAGCAGGTGAATAAATACTCCCAAATTCAGCTCGAAGAGACTTCCTTTCATCCCAGCCTACTGGTAAGGAAGTAGATTAGATCCACATTTTTGAAATCTCTCAGTCTAAATTGATAAAATTTAGAAGGGATGTGGCATACCCAGCTACAGACTATTAATATAAGAAGACCCAAATAGGCATCAACTTTTAAATTAAAATGCCCACACGCCCCCTTTCTCCAAAAGGTAACGGCGCTATGGATGAAAGAAAGTAGGTGACATGACTCCAGTTGTATGGTTCTAGAGCTTTAACTCCCAAAAGATCACACACAATTAAGCAAATATTTAGGGCACACAAAAGAGTGGAGTTATGATAGCGAGTAGCACATCATTTACTAAGAACCTTAACCTTAGTTTTCTGAATTTTAGAAATGGATGGTATTATTTTCCCAAATACAAAGGCTGAAAAGAATAAGAAATAAGAAACAGAAAAGAACTTACAACTGATCGGATGTTATTTTCTTTCATCAGCTTCAGAGACGATTTATAGCAATTTGCAAGGTCCTCCTTGTGGGAACCATTAATATGACCTCTGGCTATTGGTCCTACGGTATGGATGACATCTGCACATGCAAAAGGAAGGAGAAATAGCATAAGCAAGGTATTTTTCACTTTTCACACAAACGGTGCTTTATTTATTGTAGATATTTGTGCTGGAGCCTGGAGACAAGCAAGCTAAGAATTATTGATGATGCAAATACTTCTCTGGTAGAAGATTTTATATAGCACAGCCTCTTAAAGTAGGCAGTTGCCCAGGAAGGTGATAATTGTGAAAGGGCATCCCCTACCAGAAAATTATTTCATTGTTATTGGTCAGATCCTAGTAAGACAGATTATAATACAAGATGTGAATAATTGGCACCCTGGCAAAAGACAAACCCTTGGTGAGAAATAACTGAGAAATAATTGCCTGCAAAATGAGCATTCTGAATTGACATGGGAAAGAAGAACCAATGCTTCACATCACTTTACTTATAAATAAGACAATAGTTCCAGGCATTGTACACAATAAAAAGGGATAAATTTCTGAGAATGTGCCAAGATAATTTGTAACAATTAGTAATAACCCTAAAAGGAATAACTTTAAAATATCTCTACCAATTTTAAAGTGCAACCTACCAATCCTCACATATATGAGGTATGCTAGGCATGATAGTCCCTACTAGTCCCTACTATTGTTTACTATATTAAAACTTTCAAAAAGCAATCTATACTTTCAACCTCTATATTTGAAACACAGAATTAGATTTTTGGGGGGGCACATAAAACTAGTCATTGTGTTTTTTTAATACCTTCACACACATAAATTTTTTTCACTTAGGAACATAATGAAATAGAACTGTTTCAGTTTTAAAGTCTGTAAGGATCATAAGAGAGAACTCAAATTGTAAACCAAATTACTTGAATGCATTATAACATCCGTTTTCCAGTCTTAGCTGTTAATCTGGATTATTTGCCCATCTCATTGACGTAAGTAACAACAACTAATCATGTTTGATCAGAAGGACAAATTTGGTCTAATATTACTGGACTATTATAATGAGTTGAAATCATTTGCTTTGTCTAATCAGTACCACTTCATTTCAACAACAATGACAAGATAAGAACACATTACAAAAGTGAGACTATGGAACAGTCTTAAATTACATAGGGAATTTAAATGGCAGAAAATAAGTCACTAAGGGTAAAATTTTCGTTGTTTGCCTACTAAATACTCAGACTACTAAATACTCAAAATACTGAGGGTATTATCTCATGTTTGAGAAATCCTCAAAATGTTGATTAAAACCCTTGTCAAATAATATTAAAGATGATATCTTGTGATCAAAACAGGCAGAAACATCACCAGCAAGTTCATGCAGATGTTCTTGCACAGGCCAATGTTGCTTTAAAGTGAGAACCCCAATAACATAGGAAAGGACAAAGGGAGATTAGGTTATGTCTAGCAAAAAGAAAAAGAAGAAGAACACAAAGCAAAAACCCAGCACACAGTGATATCATATTTTTAATAATAGAGTAACACATAAGAGCTGTATCTATTGAAGCAATGCAAGTTCTCTACCAGATGTAGTGAATTTTTATTTGAATATTTCACATTAGTTTCCATTTTGAAGCAAATGCTAGAATACGTGAAGAAGGAAGGTTGTGCTTGGCTTACTTCATTTTCCCCTTCATGACTACCTGTTTGTGCCTAGCTACAATAGTCTAAATCCCCCAATGAATCCAAAGGGAGAGAAGCTGTAGAGTAACAACACAGGATTCTAGAGAACATTCCCCAAAAGTGGGTATGATAAGCTGTGGGTTTAAAGGTCAATTACACTTGGGAATCACTGGGTGAAATTAAATCAAAACAGCTATCTTGGGGCGCCTGGGTGGCTCAGTGGGTTAAAGCCTCTGCCTTCGGCTCAGGTCATGATCCCAGGGTCCTGGGATGGAGCCCCGCATCAGACTCTCTGCTCAGCGGGGAGCCTGCTTCCTCCTCTCTCTCTGCCTGCCTCTCTGCCTACTTGTGATCTCTGTCAAATAAATAAATAAAATCTTAAAAAAAAAAAAGAACAATTAAAAAAAAAACAGCTATCTTAGGTAGGACTTTCAGGATATTCAGTATGCAACAATGGATTATGAATCTCAACTAGAGGGGATACAGAATGGAATACATTTGACTGTTAAAAACTATGTTTTACAGAGTACGTCAAGGGACTAAATTTCCACAAATTTACCTTTGGGAAATGTTATACCAGAACAACTCCAGTACCCTCACTGCCATTGTTAAAGGACAAATCCATGGGTTTTATTTTGTTTTCTTCTCTTGTTCCCAAATGCCTCTATACCTCAAATACTTAATAAAGAAGAAACAAGGTATGACCTTGTATTCCTTATAATATGGATGGAGAAGGTCAAGAATAAGTGCCTCTTATCTGGGGTCATAAGGTGTGTCTACTTGAGCCAAGTAAAAATAGGGCTTAGGGGCATTAATGGGAAGAGGAAAGAGAGAGTCCATAAAAGGAGAAAATAGTGACATTTAAAAAATCCTTTTTCTTTGCTATTCCCTGTAGACATCATTGTCCACATAACTTAAATGGGATTTATGAAAAGCTATTCCTTACATTTCTTCAGTTCTCCATTTAATTTAAAAGTCTAAGGACAAACAGCCAATCAATGAGCCTTCTTCTCAACATCAAAATATTGATCCCTGTATTTTATGCTCTATATTAAACTTACAACATCCAAGATCAAGTGTTATTATCGACCAACACAATGACCTCTCAGATCCACAAAGCTGAAGATGAAATCAATGTGAGGCCCAAAAGTAAATTTCCTTCATTATTTTAATTGTTCATAGCACTTAGGAGAGATTCTTCCTCACTGACAAGTTCCTCTTTTCCCATTATAAAACTCATTCAGGAGGTCTGCTTTCCAATTCCAGCTCCAACCCTGACTTGCCAAGTGCTCCAGATGAAGCCACCCTTTCGCTGGCCCCTGTCTTGGTTTCCTTATCCACAAAACAAATGAACTGCTTAGATGATCTCTGTGGTTTATTCTGAGATGTGTGGCCTCATTAACATTTACCTTTGTATCAGGGACAGATGGAGAACAAAATGATGCCTGGGCAGTTACAAGAGACCTTAAACAAGGGGCTTGCAAGTTTTGTGAGTATTAAGGATCCTTTTTCTAATATCAAAAATATCACAGACTACCCTTCCACAATACTAGTTTCAAAAATCCATTGATGGAGAACAAGTTTGAGACAAACAGCTGTTACAACATCAATGAGGCTTTACATTAATTTACATTTTGTTGAACACAATAGCATCTTGATAGTAGATACATATGTATGAGATAAATGCATTCAATCCTAGATAATGCTTTCACTTGCACATGAATTTGTGGATTCCTTGGTATAAATAAGATAATGTAAACAGAAGTGTTTAATTTGATTTCTGGTGCATATAGAAGCTCAATTACCCCCACCACCAACAGCAGCAATATCCAAGACATCTTATATACACAGGCAGAAACGAGTCATCATCTCTGTTCTGATATGGAAAGTATATCACACTTTAAGTCCTAAGGCCTGATTAAAAGTCAGAAGTCCCACATCTGTCACTAATTAGCTGTGTGACCTTGGACAAGTCACTGTCCTCTTTAGGTTTGCCTCTCCAAGTTAAAAGAAGGAGTTGAATAAGATGGCCTATAAGATTCTTTGCTGTTCTTGAATTCAGTTCCTCTCCTGTTTGCCTATTAAGAATAGATCTATAGATTCTAAGTAGTCTAATTCACTCTTGTCCAGATAAACGAGCAGCACTCATGGTTCAAGTTTCTCAAACACGCTTATACAAATAAATTGCAAATTGGTCCCATCCCCAGAGACAGTGTTGTACATACCTATCAACATTATAAATGTAGACTCCTCTTGATCCAATAGTTCTATTTCTAGGAATATATCCTAGATAATATGCTTACTCATATGCAAAATGGCATTTATACAGGTCATTCACTATAACACTGTATATGACAGGCAAAGATTGGAAGCAACCTCAATGTCCATTAATAGGGACTAGTAAAATAATTATGCCTTTATACAATGAAATATTGTGTTTCTGTAAAAAGAGCAACGAAGGTATTTACATGTAGTTATGTAAAGATAGTGAAGATATATTACTAAGTAAAAAATGTGGAGAGGTATAATTAATATGCTACCATTAGTGTAAAAATATCCCACAGGTGAAGGAAAGAATGTAATTTTTTTTTTTTTTTTTAGCTAATACTTGCATAAAACAACTCTGGAAGGAGTAACATGCACTTAATTACAGTGATTCCCTACTAGGGTCATGATGGAAAAGTTTTTATGACTTTTATTAAATCCTTACAAAACAATACAAATTCCAGCATTGACAGTTGGTGTCAGGAAGATGAGCTCTATCATTTCACCTGGTGTGGTGGTTAAAGTGCTTGGATGTTTTCCCCCACTTTTAAAAAGCCTTTTTTTTTTTTTTTTTGTCTTTTTTACACATCTTAACATTGAACATGGCCATTCCCCTCCCCCAGCGTGGGTCGGCCTGGGGACCAGGCACCTTCACAGTAATGGTTCTGACAGCCCCTCAGCTCCCACGGTCTGTGTGACATGTGTTGGGCAGAGAAGTGGCTATCTCACCTTTGGGAAGAGGCAAATATGGGAAGGAGATATTTCAGTGTCTGTCTGTTATTTTTTTTTACATTCAAATTATATGAATATAATACCTACTCAACAATTAATTAAAGCATTAAAACAAAGGGTACATGGTTTATTAAACCATGTTCCTGGATCCCATCTACCATACTCTACAATATACAAAGATTGTTACTGTGCTTTATAAAGATGATCTTACATCACTGTAAATATGAAAATATTCTTGAAAAAGATACAGTTCCAAGGGATTTAACAGAATGACTCCACTAGGTATATCTTTCCTTATTTTGCTACTCTCAATAATCTCTTTATGTAAGTAATTATTTTCAGTTAAAAGCATGGTTCAAATGGTGGACAAAAGGGCATTTTTCTCCTATATTTTTAATATCTACCTTTAATATTTCACTACAATCTTAATATGCAAATTGAATCCTAGACACTTTATAGTGGAAATGTAGTATAGACATATACATCTTATATATCTCAGCAATCAAAGAATTTTGAATAGTAGCTAAAAATTTTTGGGAATGACAAGGACTATATAGAAAATTTCATCTGTTTTTCCTTGTTTGGGAACCAGAGAGGGAGAATAAAATGTCCAAAGTCGTACATCAACATGGGGAGATACAATATCACAATGGCAATGTGATTATAGATAAAGGTTTCCTAAGGTGCCTATTTAATTGAAGGAAATGATATACATTTGTATATACAAAATTCGGCATGTTTATCATGAATCCCATCGCCTTTACCTCATAGTTTGTACACACGCAGATTCTGGTTAGCTATTGCTATGGATAAAAACAAAAAAACAATACCCCATGAAACGAAACAAAATAAACAAAAACTACCCCCAAAATATGGTGGCTTAAGAGTGGTAACAACCATTTCATTATTTCTTATGGTTCCTCTGGGTGAGAAATTCTGAAAGGGCTCAGCTAAGGGGTCTGGTATAGGGTGTCTCCCATGGTTGCAGTCAGTCCATGGTTGGTAGTGGAACAGTGGTGGTGATAAAGCAGCTAAGAGTTGGACGGACATCCTTCCCTCTTCAGGGAAGAGAGTCTCAGGGACTCTCCATAAAGACTAGTTTGGGTTTCCTCACAACATGGTGGCCTCAGAGTAGTCAATTTGCCCTCATGACAGCTCAGGGTTTCAAAAGCAAGTATACCAGAGGTAGAAGCTAAGTTACCCTTATAACCCAACCTTGGAAGTTGCATAGTATCACTACCCCTATCCCGATTGGTTGCAACTATCCCACAATCCCACCCATTTCAAATGTGGACACATAAACCACTCCTCTTGATGGTAAGAATAGCAAAGAATTTATGAACATATTTTACAATGGCCACAACTCAGGACTTCCCAGACACTTGGGCTTTGTTTTGGTTAGCATGTTTTATTATTTTTTTTAAGATTTTATTTATTTGACAGAGAGAGAGATCACAAGTAGGCAGAGATGCAAGCAGAGAGAGAGAGGGAGGGGGGAAGCAGGCTCCCTGCTGAGCAGAGAGCCCGATGCGGGGCTCCATCCCAGGACCCTGAGATCATGACCTGAGCCAAAGACAGAAGCTTAACCCACTGAGCCACCCAGGCTCCCCAGCATGTTTTTTAATTAAAAACTCTTGCAGTAGATATATTAGAAACCATAGAAAAAGCCAACATGACTAAATCTATTTCCATGTAGCTATTATAGAAAACAGTGTAGGGATTCCTCAAAAAATTAAAACTAGAACTACCATAAGATCCAGCAATTCCACTGTTGAATATTTACCTGAAGGAAATGAAAACATGAGCTGAAAAAAAATCTGTACCCCCATGTTCATGCAGCATTCTTGACACAAGCCAAGACATGGAAACTACTTCTGTGTCCACCAATAGGTGAATGGATAAAGAAAATGTGGTCTGTATATGCAGAGTGGAATAATATTTAGCCATAAAATAATTATTCAGCCATAAAATAGAAAAAAAAAAAATCCTGCCATTTTTGACAACATGGATAGACCTTGAACCTTATGCTAAGTGAAATAGGTCAGACAGAGAAAGGCAAGCACCATGTCATTTCACTTTTGTGTGGAATCTAAAACAACAAAACAATAATAACACACCCAAGCTCATAGATACAAAGAACATATTGGTGGTTGCCAGAGGTAGAGTTTAGGGGTTGGAGTGGCAGAATTGGATAAAGGGGGTCAAAAGGTACAAACTTCCGGTTATAAAATACATAAGGCCTGGGTGTGTAATATATAGCACAGTGACTGTAGTTTATAATACCATATTGCATATTTGAAAGCAGCTAAGAGAGTAAGTTTTGAAAGTTCTCACCATAATAATAATAATAAAAAAACTATTTCCAGTGTTTTCTCAGACCTATTATTTAAATAAGTCAGGGCCTAATTTAATAAAAATCAGAGCTGGAGAGAGATTGAATTAATACATTTATTAATTGTAAATACAATCTAATTTGGAGAGCACAGTGTTCTTGTAGCCCCAACATAGAACTGCCAGGCCCAGCACTAGCTTCTTTGCTTATTCGACACTCAAATCTGGCAGGAAGCTGGGGGCAAAGGAAAGGGTAGGGATGGCTGTTATAGTATCAGCATCATATCTCCTTGTGAGCAATAAAATAACGCTATTTCCCCGAAATGCCCAGCTTCTCATTCAAGAAAGGAAAGGTCCTTTCTTATACAAGTGAGGAAAGCTGAGGAAAAAAACCATGTGATTTGTACATTTAATCAACATTTCAAATGCAAGCCCTTGAAGAGGTATGGAAAATGAGATGGCAGGCCCTCTGGTGCTCTCTCACACTGAAAGTGTGGCAAGACAAATGAAAGCTGTTTTTGCTCATCTATTTCAGAAATCAATCAGTCTATAAATCACCTCTTTTGTTTTGAAGTTATAACCACCACCTTGCATTCCCCCAATTCATTTTATCCTGGGAAATTAGTCTGAACTACACAGAAAAGGGGAATAGGATAGGTTTTCTTTGGAGGGGGTACAGGGGAGAGCACGCTTTCATTTCCAAAAGTGTAAACTGAAAAATGTGTGATTGGAATGCCAAATAAGTATTGAAAGCAGGAGAATTATTTACAAAGATTCAATCAGACTTATCCTTGGGGGGAAAAAAAAAAGAAAGAAAGAAAATCAGCAAAAACATTCTGTGAAAAATATTAGCATAATGAATTTTAAAACAAATGAGAGAGCACATATAGGTGGCTCGCATCATTTTCCATTTGAGCAGTGACGGTGTTACATTCAAACTGTTAATGAACAGTCAGACCAGTGTAGAATCAATTACATGTTGCTTTCATTCACTCCACTCTTGTATTCATAAGCATAATCGGTCCATCTAACAGACTGCATAATGATGCAGTGCCCTGTCAATCATATTCAAATTGCATGAATTTTAAGGAGAAAACCAATGTGTGGAATTAAATTGATTTTCTTTTCTAAAGATACAACCACCTATCCAAGCACTAAAGGTACTATTTGTAAATCTTATTGGCCAATTTATATGATAAGCACCACCAATCTATGACCTGAAACAGCACACTTGAAGTTCAGTAAACAGGAAATTGAATTACCACCTCATAGCATTACAAAGTAAATGCTGCCTTTTCTCTCCATATAGGTCAATGGTTTCATATACACATTTTCAAAGCTTGTTTTTGTTGTATTTCAAAAAACAATCAATTGTCCATAAGATGTTCCTTTTCAATCTGCTGCAGACATCAGTTAGAATGTACTTCAACCATTGCCTTGCAGGTTTCTAAGTTTGGATTATTTGCTCACACACTTCTTCAGCTGCATGATGGATTTCTTTCTATGCCCAGAAAGACAACAGTCACCCCAGCTCTTTGCATGAGTTTGGGACAAACTACCACTTACAGTGTTTTTTTCTAGCCCATTTTCCTTTGAGTCTGTGAATTAACTATTTCTTTTCACTGTTTTTCGTTACAAAAGAGCTTTGGTGTACCTCTCTTAGCCTCCTTGGGAGTTATAGTTCCCTAAATAAGATGTCTGTGTCTAAGATTAAATACTAAGTAGCTAAACAACTTTTGTATTTTGCAGTTGATAAAGGCATACCGAATGCACTGCCAAAGCTTGAATGAATACACCCAGCTCAGGTTGAAGTTTGATCCCACTTTTACCTGACAATGTGATGATATTGCCATGGTTTAAATTATCAAATATTATTTGAGCAGTTTCTACCAAAATGTTACCCTCTATATTAAGAGAGAGAGAGAGAAAGAAAGAAAGAAAGAAAGAAAGGAAGAAAGAAAGAAAGGGGCAAAGCTTATCTTTAATAGTTTATTAGCTTCCCCTCTTCTGCCAAAAAATCTATTTAAGTTTGATTTTGCTGATGAGACAGTCTCCTGTTTCAATGGATCCCTATATATAAGGGTCCATTTTCAATAGCAGAGATTGAAATTTGTGTAAAAGGGATATCCTGTGGTCAGCCATTTATAGAATCTTTGGGATTTCACAGGGTATTGGGGACATCTGCATTACAATAGTGTTATTTCCAACAGAGAGGGGTCTCAGAAAGACTGTGGGAAGCTGAATTATCTGCAAAATTCCAACATTTCACATCATTTTAGAATGAACCAAAAGAGAACACATCTTAGAAGGAAGTGAGTCAAATACATGGCATTTCTAATGCTTCAGTAGCAGGGGTGAGAGGAGGTGGAGGTCCAGATAGACAATATGACTTTTTCAAGGAAGATAATAATAAGGTCTTTGTTCGGGTTCAAGGGATGGGCAGCAATTTGCAGCCTTTTCAGACAGATGCAAAACCAGCACTTTATTAAGATGCAAGGGGAAAGTAGAGTTTAAGCATCCCACTTAATGGGTAAAAATAAGTGAAAGCTAGTCATCACTACCCCCCTCCATATAGCCTCCCCGCTCCTCCCCCCCATGGTGAGGGTAATTTTACAAATGCAGAATCTAGGCTAGGACTAGAATGTGCAGGGGGTGGGTCATTGTCAGGACACAAAGGCTGATGTACGGCACGCCTTCACTTGTCATCAGCCTTCCTTTACAGCTCCCTTACCAACACCAGTCTGGACAAGAAAGACTCTTATGTGATCATTCACTCAGTCATTAATTTTGTCCTTTATTCAATAAATATTCATTGAGAATCCACTTTGTGCCAGGTACATAGGGCAATTGCCCCCATTCACTTGCACAAAACAAATCTGTGTTTTTCTGACTCCAGACTTTTCCTGGTGCTGAGAGAGCCCCTCACCTTTGCCTTTCAAAATCCTTTCCATTCCATAAAATCCAAAGGGTATTTATCTTCACTTTAATCGGTGATCCATGAGCACTACTACATGAACTAATTCTGAACTCATTTCTCCTCTTGTGGTCTCCAGTATCACTTATGTTTGATCATTTATATGACTTTTAACATCAACATTTCTGTACATACAACTAATAAGATTCCATCAGTCAGAGCTCTGTAATAAGACAACATTCTGCCCGAGGAGGCAAGGCGTTTCTTGTCATTGGAGGTAATCAAATATGATTATATGTTCTCCAAGATTCTTTCTAATTCTGTGATGCTGTGATTCTGTGTTTCCTGTCTTCATGTAAAGACTCCCTGTTTCCACTGCAGGGAACATGACAAATCTATGTTTAAGTTTCCCACAAAGCCAAAAACTCAATGGGAACAGTTGTTTAATGGATAATTAGTGAATTTGTGGGTGATTAAATAAATCAGATATGATATACTGGATTAGAGAAAACAATGAGGTAGAATGGCCAGTCTGGACTGGGCAAACAATGGAATATATTTTAACTGGTTCATATCAGTCAACATACATTTTTATGGAACTGAGAATCTATTTCTTTACAGAAAGATTCAGCATAGCCTGATCAAAAATTTCCTAATAAGTGCACAACAGATGATTTAAAAAAAAAAAGACTCTAACACCATCACACTCCAACAAGGTTCTTTCCAAAGACTTCCCATAGGGAGGAAAAAAAAAGTGTGGTGACTCCTTTGCCTTTTTTTGCAAGAGATAATTAAATAAATGCATTTTTAAATGTGTCACTTCCCTCATCTTCATTTAGCTAATTTTAGAATAAATTTGCTTTGTTCTAGAGATTAGTTTTGGCTCTCAAATGACAAAATGGAAAATGATAGATTCTCTACATATCTTCTCTAAAATTAATGGAATCACTGTTCACATTTCTTTAAAAAATGACATCTGGGTATAATGAGCCTACCTCTCCATCAAAATAAACCAAGTATAATTTCTCTTAGAGACCAGTGCATTCATAAGTCAGCTCTAGACTAGAGGTATTCTGTACATTTACACGTATATTCTCATTCTGCTTCTACTCTCATGGTCTACACATCCACACAAGTCTCTATACCTAATTTTCTTTTCTTTTTTTTTTACAATTCTTTTTTTAAAGATTTTATTTATTTATTTGACAGAGAGAAATCACAAGTAGACGGAGAGGCAGGCAGAGAGAGAGAGAGAGGGAAGCAGGCTCCCTGCTGAGCAGAGAGCCCGATGCGGGACTCGATCCCAGGACCCTGAGATCATGACCTGAGCCAAAGGCAGGGGCTTAACCCACTGAGCCACCCAGGCGCCCCTCTATACCTAATTTTCTAAAGGAACACTTGTATTTAGAAAAGACAATGAGAAGGACAGAACACTTTAAGAATTATTTTAATATATATTCTAAAAGAAAAAATATATGGAAATTTCTATACCATGAAGCCACATTTTTCATGAGGTCATTTATGCATCTCCAACAATATGAACAAGGGGCAAGGAGGGTAAGAATGACAAAATATTTAAATAATAAGGCTAATTCCACTGAACATTTCCACAATGAGTGTTTGCTCTAACACGAACATGAACAGATTGACTTATACCGCTTGAGTCCGAAAGATCAGTCTACATTTCCATCTGCCTCTCAGAGAGGGTTGGCTCATTGTGCAAGATAGGAGCTGTTTTCAAGCTTTTCTCTTTACTCTCTTAAAATTAACTGAAGATCAAAATGAGCTTTTGTTTCAGTGGATACATACATCACACAAGAAAATAGAAGCACATATGCCTTTAACTATCAGGAAAATGATGTTATTCCGTGTCATGCAACCTCTGGAAAGCTGCACTGTACACTCAAGAGAGAAAGAGAGTAGGACATGTAAATAACCTCTAACTATAATATGAACATGGTATAGACAACAAATCCCCTGAAAGAGGGGTCCCCAGGCCACACTTTGAGAACTGCTACACTAGTGCTTCCTGCTGTGCAGATATAATAATTAAATATAAGTATTTCCTTTTCTAATGCAAAATGGACACCACTAACTCCTTTATCTGGTCCTCGAGTTTGAAGAAACAGTGATCGTTTTCAACTATATAAGGAAAACCAGATGTACAGGGCTTGTTAAGAAATGGTATTTCTCTGCTTCAACTTTTATGTGAGTTACAGAATTTTTAAAAGAATAA
This sequence comes from Mustela lutreola, assembly GCF_030435805.1. Lineage (NCBI taxonomy): Eukaryota > Metazoa > Chordata > Mammalia > Carnivora > Mustelidae > Mustela > Mustela lutreola. The sequence continues at coordinate 40,252,779 of NC_081298.1, read as the reverse complement.
TCTTAACTAAATGCAATTTTTGACTTTTGCTCAATCTTTACAATCTAGGCTTATATCTCTTTCCTCTTCTATGAGATGGTGATTAGATCATTTCTATTCACCAACTTCTTGAGAACGGAGAAATGCTTCTTAAACAAGCAGCTTGCAAGGACCCAAGGAAGAAAGGCTAAGATGACTGCTCCCAGATCAACTGATTCCAGTAGAAAAGAAAATAGTGATAACAGTGTTTTAAGCAAGAATTCTTTAAGACATCACAGGATAAAGAAAAAAGGGATCCTTGAAAAGCATGAATTCCCAAGGGAAATCATGGCAATGGTTTTACTTCCTCATACTCCTTTGCAGAATGAGTTGAAAACTTCTAAAGGAAAGGAGAGCACCTAACATTAGACCAGGTTGGTTGGAATGAGAAGGGAGGTAAATAGTCAAGAAACATAAAGGTAAACTGGCAGAGTTTCATAATGATAGTTTCAAGCCGGATGGGAGAAAAGCAAGGGGGGAATTAGAATTTATTCACAGTATCTTCACCCTGGGTGACTGAGGGGATGACAGAAATAGGAAAATCAGATCAGTGATCAAGGTCTGAATTATTGTGGTACTAGTCAAACCTCTTAAAAGTCTATCCTTATAAAAATCAAGTGCAGAATCAGGTCAAAAATTAGAGAAGGATTACTAAGAGAAAAAAAAAAAACAATGGACAGTTGAAGATGATGAATTTTCCTATGTCAGGGCAGCCTTTTTTTTTTTTTTTTTTTAAAGCTTTTCTTCTTCCTTGCCTACTTTGGGCCTGGCACAGAATCAATGAGGGAAAGAGAATATATCACTGAGCCTTTCAAACATGATTCATGTGAGACTCGGATTCAAAGAGGTCAACATGTGCCTCTGCAAGATTATTTAGTGGAAACCATTAAGGTAAAACCATGCAAAACAGAACAAAATAAAACAACAACTGAGAGAGAGAGAGAGAGAACTTTTCATAGTAATTCAGCTGACAAGAATGAAATATTTGTCTGAAAGCTTTGATAATTAAGCAAGACTATCAGATTTTAGAAGAAAGAAATACCTGTAAATGAATAAGTAATACCTGGTGACCAATTCTCTAGAAATATACTATCGTGTGGGCCAATGAGTAAAAATTCCAATTTTTATTCAGAAATGGGGTGCTGTTGAGATAAATTAATTTGGCTGAGGAGGTACTATGATGAAAGAAATAAATGAAGTGCAAGATGGGCAGCTTGGTATGAGCAGGAAAATAATTATAGTATAGAGGTGTGTCTAGAGTTATCAGAAAAGGATGGTCCCGAGACTGTGTAATTATAATAAGACTGGATAATATCAGGAAAGAGGAAGAAAACTATTCACATCCCAATGGAAAATCCCACTCACAAAATTAGTGAATCTGGGCAAATTACTTTTCCTCTTTTGCAAAAATAATTATATTTACTTCTCAAGTTTGATATGGGGTATGAATTACGTACTGTAAGTGAAAGCATTGAGCACCATAACTGGCATGGAGTAGGTTACAAATCTTAGACTTGATCGATTTGTATTTGTACATAATTGAATTCACAATGCACATACATGGGATAACTAGAAGATCTTCCATTTCTAGTTAGTATTTCATCATTACATTCTCAAAATCCATAACCATTCATATTAACCAATTTTGTCAGAATTTACATTTTCCTGCTTCTTTGCTTCCACTATTACTTGGGTCCCTGGCCCTCTCTTTCAACTCATTTCCCCTCCCTTTTTTTCTTTTTGCAGTACATTCTTGAGTAAGTCTTTCAGAGATAGACTGTAGCTACGAATTTTCTAAGGCACTGGATTTGCAAACGTTTTTCATTTGTTTTGATTTCTGAATGTTAGTTTCCTGGCATATATGATTCTAGGTTCCAATTAATTTTTCTCTCTGAATTTTGAAGATTTTGCTTCAAAGTCTTCTTCCGTGAGAAAAAGCCAGTTTGATTTTTATACTCCCATAAGTAAGCTGGATTTCTCTTCCTCTCCAGAACTTCTGGGTACTTCTTATCTATTCTTGGAATTCTGAATTCTGCTTAGCTTCTTTTAAGACAGGATTTTTTTTTCCTTTTTAGTTATGAGGTTATAACTACTCTCTCATTTTATCTGTTATTTCTAGAATTCTTAACAATTATCTTCATATCTTCTCTAATATGTTATCTACTGCACATTCTAGAGTATTTCTTCAACTTATTTTCTGGATCAGTAAGTTACTTTTCAGCTGTTTTCTTTCCATTAGGTGTCCTTTTGCTTGAAACTTAGTTCTCTGATAGGAAGACCTTCCTCTAACTTCTACACATATCATATATAATTCTATTCTCTACCAACTATTTTACTGGATATAAATTCTTTTATGGTTGTTTCTTTTTTGTCCAGGCTAAGATTTATTAGCTAGCTCTTAGTGGACTTGACCTTACTTAATGTACAACTTCTCGTTTTCTTCATGATATCTTTATCAATCTATACAAGCTATATGTATTTTTATCACATTTCTATTTCTAATGAGGATAATCAATCCTTTAGCAAGACTGACTGGGTATCTCTAATAAGAAAAAAATACATAAAACAAAGAAGTAAAAAAAAAAAATCAGTGATGTAATTGTTGACTGAATTTCACAAAGAGACATTTTAACAAGGAATGTATTCCTCATGTAGCTAACAACTAAATTATAGAAATTTCTAAGAATTCAGCTTTTTTAATGTTAAAAGGTATGTTTTTATTTTTCGAACATGATAAAGCAGCATATGCTATGGTACCACGTTTAAAATATACACATACATAAATACATAAGAAAAAAAAGGAAAAAAAGGAATATATTCAGTATTTTCATGGCTGAAAACATATCTATTTACATCATTCTAGCTATTTCATAGTGTTTCTTTTAGAATTGATGAGAACATTGTTCCAAGCCAGACCCATTTTAGACCACATTTTTAATAAATATTGCACATTTTATTTTTAATTTTTTAAAGATTTTATTTCTTTATTTGACAGAGAGAGAACACAGCAGGGGGAGCAGCAGGCAGAGGGAGAGGGAGAAGCAGACTTGCTGAGCAGGGAGCCCATTGTGGGGCTCCATCTCAGAACCCAGGGATCATGACCTGAGCCAAAGGCAGATGCATAATGACTGAGCTACCCAGGTGCCTCTAAATATTACACATTTCAAATAAAAATGAATTATACATTTACCAGAAAAAGAATAATTCAAATTTGAAGTGTTGTCTTCAGATACCCAATTATTACACATTAAGTACAAACCCCACTTTAAGTGCTCCATTTAAAAGGGACATTTATTTTTACCCTGAACATTAGATTTCTATGCCTTGTTATAATCTTAGCTGTCCAGAGATGTTTAAAGCAGAAATACATCAAGCAGCTGAGTTATTTTCTGAAATACCCTTACTGTGCAGCATTCTGAATACACAGAAGGCAATATCGATAACATGTTTGGATAGAATTTTAAGTTTTACTGTTTATTTCATTCTGAAAGATTAATATCTTAGTTCTCTACTACAGTAAATGAACTGCAAGAGTGTGTTCGACACTGCTGTATAATAAAAAACCCTAAAGAATAAAGAACAACAAAATTAACCTTTCTAATGGAATTATTATTGACAATTTTATTGATAGCACACTACAAAAGTTTCTATAGGATTAAACCAAATACACTCTGTTATTTCTTGTCTTTTAATATTCTTATTAAATCGAGAAGAAAACAGTCACAAAAGACATACAAACACAATTTATAGAATTTCATGAAGACAACATTGGTCCCTTTTGAAACCTATACTCTGGGCCTAAGAATCTATCCATTCCCTAGGAATCTATGAAACGTCCTCAGAGCCATCACTTAGATTCTAGTGAAATGCCAAAGCTGGGGTTGCTGGAAGCATATGGTGCCATTCCTCTCACTGGCTCCAGTCACCACTGTACTGAACACAGCAGGAGAACAATGAAGCCATATTTGGCCCTGGCCAGGGAACTGGAGAAAGCACAAAGGTCAAAGGAGAAATAAAAGCTTTTTGCTGTTGTTAGAAAATAAAATTCCCCTCAGAGTTTTCCTATGTTAGAAAGAACATCCTTCTTTCCAGCACATGGTGGATTGATTGTATCTATAGGCTGTGATAAATCTGGCTTTATTACATCTGTCCAGTGAAAGTTCTATGGGCCTACCAGATGTACAGACCTTCTTCCAAACCACTTACTTTTACTGATATCTTCCTCATTATTCTCGAGTTCATGCTTTTGCCAACTTGTATGAATGCCTTTGCTCAAGAAATAAGGTTTAGAACAGAAAGAGCCAACAATCTACTTAATACCATACCCCAGGTGCTCCTCTGCCAATGCACTGACCCTCCTTCACTTTAATGGACTTGGTTTACCATGAATTTTCCTACCTTGTGTGAACTCTTGTCTGTATTAGAGCTTCTGACTAGAAGAGAAGAGCCCTTGGAGGATGATTCCTTTGGCAAGAAGACCTCCCTATAGATACTACTTTTGGCTACAGCCATGCCCTTGTTGTGTACTCTCACTAAATGCTAAAGTTGCTAGGTCAAAAGACCACTCTCTCCTTTGGTACCTCATAGAAGTCTGGGTGGGTGGTTCTCAAACTTAAGAGTACATCAAAATCATCTAGATGGCTTATTAAACCCTAGGTTGTTGGGATGTACTCCCAGAGTTTATGATTCAGTAGGTCTGGGATGGAGTGGGGCTGGGGACCAAGAATCTACATTTCTAACAAATTTCCAGGTGATTCTGATGTTGCCGGTCTAGGAACCACATGTTGAGAATTACTGGTCTATAGCAAAAGGAGCAGCCTGTAGCTCTGTTACCAAAATTCTACACATAACCTGATGCTTCAGTTTTGACTTGACATCCAAGATGCAGACGTTGATTTTGCCAAACGAATTTGCATATCAATGGCATCCGCAGCTATGATCTTTGGCTTATGTTGTTCTGTTGACCTGTGTAGCCTCTCCAGGCCTGTAATATACCTGGCAGTCTCTCAAACCCTGATGATAATCTGTACTTTCAAATGTTTCTCTGCATACAATCCAAAAGAAAATCTTGTCTTGTCCAATCTCTATTTTAGTGTGGAGAGCCATGCAATAGATGCAAGGAGTCACGTATGCGGAAGTGCCTGGGTTTTGAGGAAGCGAGACTGATTGGCTGACGGCAGACATGGGTGAGCCCGTGCGCACTGCGTGATCAGGGAGAGGGGCGCGTAACTAGAGCGGTGATTGGCCGAGGTGGTGGATATATATATAGTGGGGAGATTGCCTGTGAGAACACAGAAAAAAAGTGAGAGAGGAAAACGAACAAATAAAGAAGCTTGCCACCCATCACGTCTCCGGGTCGTTCTTGCTGGCGAGAGCAACAAGTGGTGCCGAAACCCGGGACTTCGCCCGCGCCGCGGAGAGGTGACGAGGTAGAGCAACGATACGGTAAGGAGTGCACCAATAACTGTCTAGAGACAGGGAGGTTCCCTGAAGATGATTGGAAATACGCTTGTTTTGTAAAGTTCTTCAGGGACGATAAGAAAAAGTTTTCCCAAGATGGGAAACGAGATTCCTAGGTGTAGAATGGAGGGCCCTCTAAAGGATATCCTTAAGGCAAATGGTACCCGTTTAAAAATGAAAACAGCCCGCGCTTTCTTGAGAGAAGTAGGAGAAGTTGCCCCCTGGTTTATAGAGGAGGGGCTCCTGAATATACCACAGTGGGAGCACCTGGGGGAGGACTTGAAACGATGCCCATCTGTAACTTCGGGAACCCTTGCCGTGTGGTCTTTGGTGAGAGTGTGTTTACAGTCTCCTTGAGAGCCCTTGAAGCGAGCAGTGTACCAGGGAGGGGATGTTCTGGAGCAGGTAAAGGAGGAGTCTCGTAAAGGGTCCTCCCGAGACTCCGACTCTGAAAGTGAAAGTTCGGAAGAACTCTCAGATAGCGAGTTGCAGGACATAGGGGAAAGAGAGGCAGATAAGGAGGAGAAATCTCCCAGTCTCCAGGCATTACAAGAGTTGGAAATCGTAAGACAGCAATTTGAGGATAAGGAAATGGAGTTACAGAAGGCATTAGAGGAATTAAGAATGCAAGGAGAAGTAATGGCGCAGCTGAGAGTAAAAGCGGAAGCTACGGCTGTGGCGCAGTCAAATCTAAAAGCGGAAGCTGTGCCGCCTCCACACTCTAGCCCTACGGCACCGCCTTATGAATGGCCCCCGCCATACAGGCCAAGCTGTGCCAGAACATGCCATTGCTCGGACTGCATAGCACAAAATTGGAGAGAGGAAAGCCCAGGAAAAGGCTTTTTTCCAGTGTTAGAAGATCAGAACCAGCAGAGGTATCACCAGCCGCTAGATTTCAAGTTGGTAAAGCAGCTTAAGGAGGCAGTCAGCGCCTATGGACCCCAGGCAGCCTTTACTGTCTCCCTTGTGGAGTCGCTGGGAGCGCTCTTCCTCACTCCTGAGGATTGGGCCAACTTGGCCAGAGCGGTCTTAAGTGGAGGACAATATCTGGAATGGAAAATCCAAAATCAGGACAATTGTCAGGACACAGCACGGAGGAATGCAGCCGCAGGCAACCCGCAATGGAATTTGGACATGCTAACGGGCACGGGGCCATACCTCGGGGCCCAAGTGCAAAGTACCTATCCCCGTGCGGTGTATCAGCAGATAGCCATGGCAGCCACCAGGGCTTGGAAAACTCTGAGGGGGGCAGGAGACTTGCAAGGGCAATTATCCAAGATATTGCAGGGGCCCAATGAGCCCTATGCTGATTTTGTAGATAGATTAATGCAGACCGCAGGCAGAATGTTTGGGGATGCCGATACAGCAATGCCGCTAATCAAACAATTGGCTTTTGAAAATGCCAATAAGTGGTGTAGAGAGGCTATCAGACCCTGGAGATCAAAGGACCTATCAGCCTACATCAAAGTTTGCAGGGATATAACGGGACCCATAATTCAGGGACAAGTCATGGCGGCAGCTTTCGCACAAGCTATGCAGGGCCAGGGAGGAGCCCGCCCCAAAGGGTGCTTTCAGTGTGGCCAGGAAGGTCACATAAAGAGGGATTGCCCACAGCGTGGAACCCAGGCTGGGAAAGCACCCTCAATCAAGCCGCCAGGGGGCGCCAAGCCTCAACTTTGCCCGCGATGCAGAAAGGAAAATCATTGGGCACATGAATGTCGATCCGTAGCTGACATTGAAGGGAACCCATTGCCACCTAATAACTGGGGGAATTCAAAAAACGGGAGGCAGGGCCCCACCCCCCGGGGCCCGAACCAAATGTATGGGGTGGCAATGTCCCTACCCACCAAACCGAGATGGGTTTTCCCACCTTCCAATCAGGAGGGCCAACCCACGCGGGGCCCAGGAGAGCCACAACAGGCGCCGCCGGACTTGACGTCTGTGCCACCACCCGAATGGTCCTAACACCTGAAATGGGGGTGCAAGCTGTGCCATCTGATCTGCATGGAGGGCCTCCGAAAGGAACGGTGGGGCTCCTCCTTGGTAGGAGCTCCTCCACTATTCGGGGACTCCAGGTTCACCCGGGAGTAATTGACCCTGATTTTGAAGGGGAGGTCAAAGTTCTGATCTCATCTCCAAAAGGCATTAACATTATAAATCCGGGAGATAGGATTGCACAGCTCCTAATATTACCTAGCCATTATGAGAACTATCCATCTACAGGCCAGACGAGAAAGGGTGGCCTCGGATCTACGGGAACTTCCCTCGCATGCCTTACCATGGACATGAAAGAGAGGCCCATGATTAAACTGAAAATCAGAGGGAGACAGTTTTGGGGGCTCCTGGATACAGGAGCAGACAAGAGTATCGTCAATTGTCTAGATTGGCCGAAGTCCTGGGCCTTAGTCAAGGCTAATCAAACCCTCCGTGGGTTAGGGGTGGCTACCAGCCCAGACATTAGTGCCGCATCATTAGATTGGGAGGATGAAGAGGGACACAAAGGCATTTTCCAACCATACGTTTGCGCCACCCCAGTTTCATTGTGGGGATGTGATGTGCTGGAGCAAATGGATGTCAAAATTACTACTGAAAAACTTTATAGTGAGGCCTCCCAAGCCATGATGAGAAACATGGGATATAAGCCCGGCCAAGGCCTTGGGGCCAAAGGCCAGGGAAATCCCAATCCACCTTCTATGGGGGGGTCAGGGTTTTTCCTATCGGCCACTGAGGCGATCAGAATAACTTGGAAGCAGAATGAGCCGCGATGGGTGCCTCAGTGGCCTCTACCAAAAAACAAATTACAAGCGGCTAAAGAATTAGTCCAAGAACAACTCAAAGCGGGACGTATTCAGGAATCCACGTTCCCGTGGAATACCCCTATCTTTGTAATAAAAAAGAAATCAGGCAAATGGCGGTTGTTACATGACTTGCGACAAATAAATGATCAGATGCAAGTCATGGGACCCATTCAGCTAGGGCTTCCAGTCGTGACGGCGCTGCCCAAAAATTGGCCCTCTATTATAATTGACATTAAAGATTGCTTCTTCTCCATTCCATTACACCCTGCAGATACGGAGCGCTTTGCCTTTACTCTGCCATCAATTAATCATGCTGAACCAGACCGTAGATATGAATGGAAAGTACTTCCTCAAGGGATGGCTAATAGCCCCACCTTATGTCAGTTGTATGTGAGTCGAGCATTGGAACCCTTTCGGAAAGCATTCCCAAGCCTAGTTTGTTATCACTATATGGATGACATCTTGATCTGCGGGCCAGATGAGGGGTCCCTACCCCCGGCTCTAGTTTTCCTACAGAAGCAATTGGCAGAATGGGGGTTAACTGTATCCCCTGAAAAGATTCAAGCAGGGAACCTACAGAAATACCTTGGTATGCAACTCTCTGACACGATAGTGAGGCCTCAATTGGTACAAATCCACAGGGATTGTCTGCACACATTGAATGACTTTCAGAAACTTCTGGGGGACATTAATTGGATCCGACCATATATAAAAATTACTACATCAGAATTGAAACCCTTATTTGAAATACTGCCTGGGGATCCTAGGCTGGATTCCCCAAGAGCACTTACCTCGGATGCCATCAAAGCATTACAATTGGTCGAAATCAGATTAGCCCTGACGACAGCAGATAGGTGTGATCCGGAAAAACCTGTAAAAGCCATAGTCATCCCATCCCCTGGGTCACCCACAGGAGCCTTATGGCAAGGAGGACCCCTGCTATGGATCTACCTACCCCATAATCTTAGCCGCGTCATCACCCCGTATGCTACAGCTGTAGCTATGGTGGCAAACAAAACACTCAAAGCTAGCATACAAGTCCTCGGGAGACTGCCCGATGCATGTATAATCCCTTATGACAAAACCCAAGTGAACATTCTGATACATGAAAATGATGATTGGGCCATTTTGACGGTCGCCTACCCTGTTACATTTGATAATCATTATCCCTCACACCCCCTAATTGAATTCTACAAAAATAAACCCCTTATTTGGCCTAAATCCTGCCGATTAAAGCCATTGGTCGGTGCCCTCACATTGTTTACAGATGGTAGCAAATCTGGAACTGGCGCCTACGTGGTGGAGGGAAAGGTAATTCCGGTTGTTGTGCCATCGACCTCAGCCCAAAGAACAGAGTTGTTGGTAATTATGTGTGTTCTACAAAGGTTTCAAAATCAGCCTATCAACATTATTTCAGACAGTAAATATGCAGTTGTAGTTACCAGATCTATTGAAACTGCTATTATCTCAGCCAATCAATCAGAAATTTCCTCCCTGCTGACTGAATTGCAAGACCTCATACTCTCTCGTGGTGCCCCTTTTTATATCGGACATCTCAGAGCACACTCAGACCTTCCGGGACCTATGGCTGAGGGAAACCGAATGGCTGACGCGGCCGCGCGCTTTTATGTTTGTAGCGCTCTGGAAGATGCTAAAAGATATCATGAAAGATGGCATGTCAATGCCCTAACATTAAAGGCACGCTTTCACATCTCAAGAGCTGACGCACGAGACATCGTGAAGTCTTGTGGCAATTGTGTGGTGCACTTGCCCATGCCCTCCTTAGGGGTAAATCCCAAAGGGCTACTGCCTAACCATCTGTGGCAAATGGATGTAACACACGTTCCTTCCTTCGGGCAGCAAAGGTATGTCCACTTGAGTGTGGACACCTGCTCGGGGGTTGTTAGTGCGACCCCCTTGCGAGGAGAAAATGTCAAAAACGTGATGTCCCACTGCCTGCGCAGCTTTGCCTGCTGGGGAGTGCCAAAGCACCTAAAAACAGACAATGCCCCTGCCTACACTTCTGCAGGTTTTCGCAACTTTCTGGCCTGCTACAATATCCAGCATGCTACAGGCATACCATATAATCCTCAAGGCCAGGGCATCGTGGAGCGCGCGCATCTAACCTTTAAAACTACCTTGCCAAAAATACAAAAAGGGGGAGTTGGGGATGATTACCATACACCCAATGACCTCACCAATTTGGTCACCTTTATTTTAAATTTTCTCACGGTTGACAGAGATGGCATTTCGGCCGCGGAGCGGCATTGGGGCCAACAGAAAACACAGCAGTTAATGGTGAAGTGGAAAGATGTCCTCACTGGCTTATGGAAAGGGCCCGACCTGGTGCTTAGGTGGCACCGAGGTTCCCTTTGTGTTTTCCCGCAGGATGCGCCCGCCCCACTCTGGGTACCAGAGCGACTCACCAGGCTGGTGGCCACGGAACCTGCGGAGGATGCTGGTGACAATGACAATAGTGATGATGACTGTCCTACAGCTCAACCCCGCGGCAAAGGCGGAACCAGTTCAGCTGTGGGCCCTGGTGAAGGCTTGGCCGTCCCCTCTACCCCTGACTAATGAGTCAGATATTTTACCCCCCTTTTTTCTTTTTTCACCACTAACGCGTCTACAGGCCTGCCATGGGTCCCCTTCTCTCCTGAGGAGAAACCCCTTACTAATATTACCCTCCATCTATCGGGTAGCCTTTGCTTTACCACTGTACTGCTTTGGATTGGGTTGTCATGCTACAGCAGTCACTCTCGTTCCTCAAAAACTGGGCAGGCGTAGGAGCCTTCGTGGTGTTGATGATTCTGGCTCAAGTACTCCTAGTGAGGTGCATCTGTAAAGCTGCGCGACGGCAGCAACGGCAACAACAAGTTTTGGTGCAAGCTATGATGGCTCTAGAGGCTGGTACCTCCCCCCAGATATGGCTCAATATGCTGGATCGGTAGTCAAAGACGGGTAAGACTGATCCCACACCATAGCAACCTAAGACAGGGGCTCTTCGACCAGGGAGAGTACCCGATGACGGGTAAGCATGTGTGCTGAGGATTGGCAACCTAAGACAGGCACTATCCCTGCCATAAAATATAAACAAAAAGGGGGAGCTGTGGAGAGCCATGCAATAGATGCAAGGAGTCACGTATGCGGAAGTGCCTGGGTTTTGAGGAAGCGAGACTGATTGGCTGACGGCAGACATGGGTGAGCCCGTGCGCACTGCGTGATCAGGGAGAGGGGCGCGTAACTAGAGCGGTGATTGGCCGAGGCGGTGGATATATATATAGTGGGGAGATTGCCTGTGAGAACACAGAAAAAAAGCGAGAGAGGAAAATGAACAAATAAAGAAGCTTGCCACCCATCACGTCTCCGGGTCGTTCTTGCTGGCGAGAGCGACATTTTAGTGCTTATAACTCATCACAAAAATCTACAAAGATAAGCAGATTTTGCACAAATATTGTAGTAAGAAGAGCTCATTCTCAAGTGTTAGCAGAACATTAATGACATTAATTGAGGCCTTTATGGAAATTCTTTATAAAAAGATTAGGATGCATATACATTTATTGTGGGAAGAAAGAAACAAATGAAGAAAGCATACTTCAGAGTTAAGCCAAGAAATGAGCCAGACAAACTGAAGAAGAAAAGCTAAATAGGTAACTTGATTTTGAATAGATTCAAAGAGGGGTCAAAAAGGGATAAGAAATGGTTGGAAAGAAGATATGCAAATGGCCAATAAGTAAGTACATGACAAAATGCTCAATATCCTTAGTCATTAAGGAAATGTAAATCAAAACTTCATGGCCACTACTATGGCTATACTCAAGATAAACAGTAACAAGCATTAATGGGTCTATGGAGAAACTGGAATCCTCACACAATAGAGGTAGAAATGCCACTCTGGAAAGCAGAGTTCCTCAAAATGTTAAATATAGAATTACCATATGACTTAGCAATTCTGTTCCTGGGTATCTACCCAAAAGAACAAAAAAAGTATGTCCACACAAAAATTTGTACACAAATGTCCATAGAAGTATTATTTATAATACCCTTGAGGGAAACAACTCAAATGCTTATCAATTGATGAATGACTAACCAAATGTATCCCCTACAATGAAATATTATTCAGCCACAAAAAAGAATGATGCACTGATATATTCTACAATGTGGATGAACCTTGAAAACATTATGTTAAATGAAAGAAGCCAGCCACAGAAGGTCACACGTTGTATTATTCCATTCATAAGAAATGTCTTGGGGTGCCTGGGTGGCTCAGTGGGTTAAATCCTCTGCCTTCGGCTCAAGTCATGATCCCAGGGTCCTGGAATGGAGCGGGGAGCCTGCTTCCTCTCTCTCTGCCTGCCTCTCTGCCTACTTGTGATCTCTGTCTGTCAAATAAGTAAATAAAATCTTAAAAAATAAAAAAAGTCCCAAAAAGGTAAATCCATATAGACAGAAAGTAGATTAGTGGTTGCCAAAGATGGGGTAGGATACAAAATGAAGACTAATTACTAATAAGTACAGGATACTTTTTTCCGTCTTGTCATTTTGTCCAGATAAGAGTATATGAAGGAGCAAGTAAAATACTAAAAGGGTGGCAACAACCCCAGGAAAATATGCTTTAACCAAATTAGAAGAGATCCCAAATCGTGAGGGGGTAGAAAGGGGATAAAAAGAGATTCAAAAGGAAGAAAGAAAAAAGAAAAAAAAAAGAAAAGAAAAGAATTAAAAAAAAAGAAAACAAATAAGAAAAATATAAAAAAGAAAAATATATATATATTGGATAAACTAGTTAAAAATGTTAAAAAAGAAAAAGGTAAAAGTTAAAAAAAAAATTTACCAGAAAGCGAGAAAAAAAAAAGGTGATGAAAAAATTCTAGCATTAGATAGTGCTAGTGATGATTGTACAACTCTGTAAGTATACCAAAATCACTGACTTATGCACTTTAAAAAAAAAAAAAAGCCCACAAAACAGAAAATAAACCAGAAGAAAATAGCATTGGGTCATGCCAGGAAATTCAGGTATGTGCTATTAATAAATAGTTGGTATTGGTAAATGGCTGTTTGAGTGACTAAAACAGTCAATTAATTAATATTATGTCCAGAATTTTTTTAAAAAACATGAAAGGCAACACTCTAAAATAAGGCTAGGAAAATGCATAAGTACTATCTCAAGGGTACTTATAGTGCAATTGGAACAACTCTGGTAGAGTTTTCCAGTAGTGTCCCATAGGACAGACTCTATGTGACCTAAGAACTAGCAATAACTGAACAAAACACTTTGTAAAGATAACTACTTACCCATTCAGAACTGCCTGTGAATCTAAGGACTGAGAGCCACTTCCACTTTTCACAAAGCCTGCCTGGATATTTCAGTACAAACTAGCCAATTGTCCAAGCACTTAATGTATATGAATGTCATAAATAATAAGCAGAAGGAGATAAACTAGAGTAATATTTGGAATTAGGAGATCTGAAGTCTTTCCATGTGGTTATGCTAGCTGATCACAGGGCTGTCACCAAGAATAGGATTACAAAGACTCACCATATAAAGTATGTCTTGTTTTACAAATAAACTGTGTGGAGAACCATCTTTTCATGGAAGGACATTAGGTCAAACACTTGTAGGCAAAAATTACCAACTTCTTAGGAACTGAAGAAGATCTCTTTCCATATCCTTTCAAGAAGATTTTCAGAGCCTGTATGCTTTGGCCCGAAGTTGGTTTGCCCTCATCCGTATGCCAAAGTCTGAGGTTTTATGTGTGTTTATACATTTTCATGTACAGTGAGCTTCAGGCACAGGCAGGAACAGATGACTCTGTGATGTGTCTTAAGACATGTTGAGAAAGTTTCTGTATCCACTGGTGTGATGAGGCGAGGGCTTGGGATATATCTCCCTCTCTATCTCTCCATCATCCAACCTGGGCACATTCTGCCTTATAAAAGTAGAAGACTGAACTTCCAGAGACACTGAGATTATACAAAGAAAATAATACCTACTCCTCGCTGAGTGTTTATCATGTGATAACCATGGTTCTAAGTCAAAGGCTTTTTAATCTTTTCCTAACTTTAGTATTCATCCAGATCCAGTATTAAATAAATGCATTAAAAAAGCAAAGACATTGCTTGGACATTGTACATGACAGAAATAGAAGAAGACCCTGAAAAGTAAAAAGAAGAAAGCAAGCCTTGGGGCCCAAAGAATGGCATGGTGGTCGGTTTGCTGGGTTTTCTTTTTGCCCCTGTATCCTGGACTGGGTGCTGGAGAAGTCACAACCCAGAAATACCAAGAAGGGATATAAACCACAATAACAACAATAAGAAGCCCCAGAATAGTTTGTTCTTTCTAGCCCAAAAAAATCACAAAAGGGCAACCTAGTAAGACAGAAAGATAATAACTGCCCTATTACAACAAAATACCACGGATAAAACCATGGTTCAATCCTTATCCAGTCAGTAAAAGCGAAATGGGGAGCCCTGATTTCCCCCCACATCCAGTTACAATGAGGTATTCCCCACCGAAGTGACATCAGAAGATGATGAGTGAGAAGCCAAGATTTTCATCTGTGGCTGGTGGCAAAAAAAACTCCTTGTCCCAATGTCCGTGGAAACCATGTGGGGATCTTGGATTCCACACAGAGGCTACCTGGGGAGCAATAACAGGAAAATCCCCTTCTTCCTGCTGGGTGGTATTAGCTAAGACCTAGCAGGAAGCCCAAAATACCACCTCCACCTGGCAGAAGGAAAGTATCTCTCCCTCCCTGGGTGTCATGGATGAATGTAATAGACTATATACTGAACAAAAGTGACGAAAACAAGTGTATATATACTCTGTGTGGCTCCATTTATAGTAAGAACAGATAAAATTAACAAATAATGAAAGAAGTCAGAACAGTGATTATCGTTGAGAAATGGGATTCACTGGATTGGGCACAAGGGAAGATTCTGGCATGATGAAAGCATTCTCCATATTGACTGGTGTGTATACATTGTCAGAACTCACCGAATTATATATTAATATCTTTGCATTTCACTTTATGTAAATTTTATCTCAATTTTTAAAAGTATGATAACACAGTAAGCAATAGTTCCATGTATATCACTGTTCCAGTCTATGATTTTCGAAGTAGAATGTAAGTAATGAATATTTATGACTGGTAATTTATTTTCTTATTCATGTATAGGTGATACTCCACATTTCACAGGGTAATAGAAAATTTAGGACATTTGCTCTCCTAATTTTTTGTATTTGGAAATGAACTCATGCACTTAATAAAACATTTATACCTAAACCATACAATTTGAATATTCTTTAAAAAAAAAATTTGCTCTGCAGAAAAAGGAATTGTTTTATCCTTTTTTATGATTTTGTTTTTATTTATGTGTCAGAAAGAGAGAGAAAGAGAGCAAGCAGGAGGATCAGCCGGCTGAGGGAGAAGCAGACTCCCTTCTGAGCAGGGAACCCTGGGATCATGACCTGAGCTGAAGGCAGACACTTAACTGACTGAACCACCCAGGCATTCCAAACTGTTTTAGTCTTGCTTTTCATCACACACGTGTACACACAAAGCAAAGAGGTATCTTCTTATTAAAATCATTTCCAGAGAGATGTTTAAGATAATAATTTGTACCTGTTGGGGGACTCTTTCCCTCAAGTTGCTCCATTGCCCAGAAATAAATAACATAAAGGTGACCCCATTCCCTGAGGTGGGCTGTGTTATCCAAATATGGATACAAGAATCTTTTCCATCCCATGAGTTCTTCTGGATTGTGATCTTGCCACTCCTTCATCAAAAGCTGGAGTATAAATCTCTTTCCAATGAACCCCAGATGGCTGTGGTGACTTGCTTATTGCCAGTAAAATGTGTGGAAGTGATGCTATGGGACGACCAGTAAGAGGTGAGGTCTTACAGGTTCTGCCTATTTGCTTTCTGGATGTTACTCTAGGAACTCAGTGCCATAGTGTGAGAATCCAAAGGCACATGTGTAGGCGCTCTGATGGATAGTCCCAGCTGAGCCCATTCTGTGAGTCATCCCATCACAGTCACAAGACATGTGGATGAAGAAGTCTCCAGAGGATCCCAGTCCCCAAGCATTCACATCTTTCCCAATAAGGACACACACATTATTGAGCAGAGATGAGTCATTTGAATTCCTGTCACCTAGAATCTGCAAGCCTAATAAAATGGCTGTTAACTATTCCACCCAGTTTGGGGATAGTTTGTTATACAGTAAGCAAGTAACTGAGACACTTTCCTTCAATTTGCTTAATTCTAGCAAATGATAATATGAAGTTGACTCATTCCTTAAAATGGATTATAATCACTTCTTACTACATTACCCTAACAGGAATAGAAGTACCCAAGGTTGTATATTTTATTTAAGTTTTGGGTTGACTTGGAGTTCATACTTTATTAATATGATAATCCTTCCCAACTTCATCAAAGGCATGCCATGGTGTCTGTTGAAGATAGCATACAAACAATGGTGGTGGTGGTGGCGGAGGTTCTCTCTCTGATGTTTGCCATATACCATCTGGTGATTTTGGGTGACATTCTGAGCCTCATCTGTAAAACTGTCATATTAATACTTCATTTACAAGGATCCTAGAAATTTTTAGAAAAAATGATTAAAATATTGAGCTTTACACAGGGGATCAGTCCCCAGCTTCGAAGCGATTATTATTGGATATACTCCCTCACACACATAGAGCATTAGTTTATCTATAGATTGATTAAAGGTTTATGTTCCTTCTCTACACTAAGGCCATTCTGTTCCTTAGTGCAAATGATAGTGCATCTGGCATCTCAGTTTCTGGTGGTCCTTTACTCATATAATTGGGGCTCCTGGATTAGTCCACATTATTATTCAGTGGGAGCTCTTTCTTTCCTGAGTGTTTACAATAGCCACTATAGTATAGAAACTCCCTGAGAAATGCCGCCAGGAATTCCCATTAAAAAGTCTAATAAATGTTTTCCAACTAACACATTATGTTCTGAATTTATAGGAACAATCTGAGCAAAAAAGGTCTTGGCAGTCATTTAATGGAATTATTACAAAAGCAAATTCATATGCAGATTATTGGACAGTATTCATTTTATCATACAGGAGGATTTTAAAATTAGTTTCAGAAAAAGGGCACTCCATAATAAACTTTTAATTTCAAGAGTTGCACAAGGTAAGGGCTGAAAATTACAATAGGCCAGGTACCATGTCAGTTCTGATATACTACAACACTTCTTTATGAGCACATTACAATTCGAAGAGCTAATAATAAAAAGAAGTGATGCTGAGATGATGAATTGATGCTATGCAATTAGACCTATTAGAATTCACAAGAGTCGACAGGCAATAATCAAACCCTTTTCATGCTGCCCATTGCAATTATCTTTGCACTTAAGAATCAACAAAGCACATAATGACTTGCACTCGATTAAGGAATTCATGAGAAATGGAATTTTAATTAGTGTGTAGAAAATTTGGGCCATTTGTTACTTTACAGGACAACAAATTGTGAAAATGAGTTGAGGAGTTAAAAACAGTCAGCAATGATAGATGTGTGCTGATCATAGTGAAGAACTTAGACAATGGAAATTTCCAGTAGTTCCCTTTCTCCCCTGAAATTACAATTAACAAAGTGAAACTACTATTGAGGATGGAATAAGCAGTAAATGGATTGTTGATATCAGGGTTGATTGATAAAACAGACATTACATCCATTCCCAGTCTTGACTTTCTCAAACCATAGTATTTCATATTATTTACAGACACACACACAAACATTCACTCATACATAATCCATATTAAAATCAGTAAATATCTATCATTGCTATCTCTGTGTAGCAAATAAACTATATATTCTTAGCAGAAGTGGGATTATTAATTCAATATCAGATATTTAGAAGTTCAGTGAGTAAAGATGATGCTTAGTCAACTTGCAATTTTTTTATTAATTATGAAAATCTGCTTTGTAGTGGTCGTTTATTTTTTAAATGTTTATTCATTATATGGATTCACTCTTAATGCATGAGTTTAGTACATCTCAGATATAAATAATAGGCTTTGGCATTTAACACATAAGTTAAAGGATATTCATTTTTGTCAAAAATTTCCTGGATTTTGGTAAACGGTACCATGCTTATAAATAGAAAATGTCAAATACCACTTTGTAATGCAGTCATTTTAATAACATATTTCTTATGCTCAATTTACCATTTGAAAATTTAGTCTAAAATACAAATAGTCAAGGAAACATCCACAACCACTGCTACACTGAACAAATAGAAACAAAATAAGGATTAAGTATAATAGTCCTCCCCACTCAGTTCATAAAACATACAGGAAAGGAAATCAATACTTATGAAAACAAATCACTGAATCAATCCCCAAACAAAGCTAAATTGTCCATGAACAATTCTGGAAGTTGTTATCTGCATCCTATTAAAAAAAAAATCTTATTTACTTTGTGGTTGAAAATTATGCTATTTTGAGATGCAAGATCTGAAGGTTTAAAATGTGGAAAGTATTTAAATGAAGAGCTATCCAATACAGTACCTGATATTTTAAAATTTTATAACAATTTAAAAATTAAGTATGTTATTACTCTACTGAGAAGTTAAACATTTCCTTACTTTAATACTGGCAAAGAATTTGTGCCAAAGGTTGAAATTCCCCACCTCTACCTCTTTCTCATCTTCCTTCTCAGTAAAATGAGCCTAGTATGGAGTTGAATTTGTTGTTGCTAAAAACAAAATGTTACATTTCCCAGCAGTCCTGTCAACAGAAGAGGTCATGTAACCAAGAGGTCATGTGTAGAACCTTCAGAACAGCTGTAGAATTTGAATAATACCACTTCACTTTTCTAAATTTCTTTTTTCATTCTGTATGCCCTGACATACACAAACCTTATGATGGCTGGAACTCCAACAGTCATCTTGGTTCATGAGGTGGATAAAATATGGTAATACCTTTGAATTATAGGAAGTTTTATAACTTCAAAATTCTACCACACACATCATTTCTCCATTTGAATTTTACAAATTCTGCAAGACAGGTCATTCAAGTATTTGTTTCTTCCCTTTCTTGCATATGCTGCTACTTCTTCCTGAGCTAAGTGATGAATTTAAATCACATTAAAAAATAGATGAACTTAAAAGTACAATTCAAGCAAAGGTACCGAAAGGGCTAAGGGCTAAGTCATATACTTCAGCTGAATACCAAATTTAGTGCTGGGCTTCCAGGCAGCTAAGGCAAGAAATACACAAGCTGGTCTGAAGAGACAATCTAGTCTTCTTTTAACTTGGTAATAAATTGAAAGAAAACTACCTTGTTTAACTTTCATATAAGGGATATTTGATGGCACAGTGGGTGTTTTAAGTAGTAACTGGGTGCATGATACAGATATTCTATATAGAGACATATTGTCTTCAAAGAAGCAGAGGGCATATGATTATGCCTTTATTTGACACAAGGTTCTCTCCATGTAGTTAAAATTATACGACTTCAGCATAATCTAATTTTATCTGGTTACATTTTAGGACACCTAGATGAATAAATTAGTTTTATCTTCCAAATGTCCCTCTCAAATATCACCCATCCTGAATGATATTCAAGTGATAGTCGTTTTGGGTATCAGTTTTCTTATGACCAGCAAGAGTACTGCCCTAAACCCAGACAAGAGGGACACTTTCCTGGGTCCTGTGCTTTAGAGGTCCTCACATACCACAGACACAGATGCCAGTTTACATTTGTCACATCAGATCCCGTATTTAGCGCTGTAGAAGGGGAGGCATAATCTTAAACATCTTATCTCATAGTTAACCTTGCTCATGCCTCAGGGAGATGATTCTCCACATCTCTTATCCTATATGTCAAAATAGGTCTGCATTTGAATAGCATGAAGGGCTATGGAGGGTGTAAAGGCTGACATCAGAGAGACATCATTTCACAGTGCAGGGAGGATTTAGCAGAAGTGCTTAGGTAAGGGGAAAATAATTAACATGCTAAATCCTTCCTATAAAATAGCAGGAGTGCAGTAGATTCTCAAATAATGAAGTGTTGTTTCCTAGAAGAAACAACATCTCTATTTTCCTCATGTATCAAATTGTGGTTTTAAGAGATGTTCCTGAATTAGTGTCGAATGTGCACATGGCGGCTTAAAAACATATTGCAACAATAAACAATTCAGATTATTATCTAATGTATTTGTTGGCTTGAGGTACCACTTGGAAATGTTCACCCATGTGCCACGAAGTCTCCATTTGTCACGGGTCCTCCAAAAGTTAGGGGAGATATGCCCAAAAGAATGAACATTTCTGTTTCAAATTACGAGGGCTCCCTTTTTTGTATGCTAAGTATGCGGGAGTGGAGCACTAGTCATTAGTCCCATTTTATAGGTAAGGAAACTGAGACTTATAGAGGAGGTCTGTCCCCGAAGCCTAGTTTCCTTCTAGACAGTCTAAGAGACTTTCCATGAGCCACGATTTGTCCCACTATAATTAACTATTACGTTATGTCAGAGGAGTTTGAATACTTCTGAATAGGAGCTACTCAAACTGTGGTCAGTAGATCAGCAGCATCAGCTTCACCTAGGAACTTGTTAAGAGTCCAGTCTTGGGTTCCTACCCTAAACCTGCTAAATCAGGATCTCTGGGAGGAGTGCCAGGGATCTATTTAATGAGCTCTCCAGCGAATTCTTTATGTACTCCCAATAAATAATTTGTTTCTAACCCCTTGCTACTCTAAGTGTGGTCCATGGACCAGTAGCAGTGACCCCTCCTCCTGAAGGCCAGTAAGGAATGCAGAACCTCAGGCTTTACCATGCCTCTGGAATCAGAATGTTCCTTTTAACAAGGTCTCCAGGAGATTCATATAAACATTAAAGTTTGAGAAGTGCTGCTCTGAACAAACACCTGCTAGACTACATGTAATGAGATCTCCTACTTTCATTCTTGGAACTACAAATCAGAGTTATGCATTGTGCCATTTTATAACTTTTTAGCATACAGGGTTTAAATAAATAGCAATGAAGGCTAACAGATGCACAAACCTAGGGTTCCTATTGACTCCCTTACTTAGTTAATATGGTTTCATTTAGTATTATGTCACACGGGCTGTCTAAACCGTATGCCAATTTTACAAAACAAATCATATGTATTTTAAATTTAGTTCCAGAGATTGACACATATTGCTTAGCCATTTAAACGTGATACAATCGTGATGGTGAATGAGACATAGTCTCTTAAATTTTTCTGCAAACCCCAGTGTCTACAAACAATGTTTTGATCTTTTCTCACCTTTATCCCACAAAAAAAAAAAAAAAGAGTGTTAATTGGCTGAAAGGCTCAGACATCCCCCCAAAAAAACCCAGATGAAAAAACAAAAGTATGGCAATTTGACCCCCCAAAAGTTATTGAATATATAGTCATAAAAATAGCATGTTTGAGTTTCAATATTTAAATCAGCCACTATTGAACTATAGTGTAAACAAAAAAATAGAGGCCACCATGAAAACCATGAAACCATGAAACATTTTTACTTGGTTTTTCCTTCAAAACCAGCAGTGATCTAGTGTGCAAATGATACAGTCTTAGCTCAAACTATGAAGGATACATTTCAAAGGCTAAGATAAAGTTGGAAGCAGGTTTTGATAAAAAAAAAAAAAATTCCCTTTACTTTTTTAATGGTGATTTACTCTAATAAATGTGTTGGTGTTTTAGATTTCTAAAAATGACTACAATATGAGGGGTGCCTAGGTGGCTCAGTTGGTTAAGTGGCCAACTCTGAATTTCATCTCAGGTCATGATATCTGGGTCCTGGGATCAAATCCCCCCTCAAGCTCCACACCCAGTGGGGAATCTGCCTGAGGATTCTCCAACCCTCTCCCTTTGCTCCTCATCTACCTCCTCCCCTGCTCACATGAGTGTACACTTTCTCTCAAATAAATCAATCTTCAAAAAATAAAAATAAAATAAAACAATTATAATGTGATTTGGCACTGTTGCAGGTTACATTTGCAGAATTGTATCTTTCTGCTTGACTTTCTGCTTCATTATTGCAAAATAGGTGCTGCATTATTCTTTACATTTCTGTTCCTTGATATTAATGGTAAAGATCAGGCGGCAATAGAAAACTCAGCGGTTGTGAGTTTTGAGGTTTGAGCCATGGAAGTAACTTAATGGCTACTTCTTTTTCTTTTCTTTTCTTTTTTTAATTTTTTTGCTACTTCCTTTTCTAATAAATGCTATAACAATTGTCTTGGTCCTCATTTTTCAAAACACAATAACATAACCAAAATATTTTTTAAAAACATTAAAATGGCAATAACCATCAAAAAAAATCAAAAGGCAAGTACTGAATGAGAGGAAATATTTTTAAATCACATATTTGGTAAGAAGTTAATATCCATACAATTAAACAGCAAGCAAGAAAGCAAGCAAGCAAGCAAGCAAGACCAAATAATTTGACTACAAAATGGGCAGAGGATCTGAATAGACATTTTTCCAAAGAAGACATACAGATGGCCAACAGGTACACAAAAGGATGATCAACATCAGTAATCATCAGGGGAATGCAAATCAAAGCCACAGTGAGACATCACATTATACCCATTAGAATGGCTATCATCAAAAAGAGAAGAGATAATAAATGTTGGTGAGGATGTAGAAAAAAGAGAACCCTTGTGCAGGGTTGGTAGGAATATAAATGGTGTAGCCACTGTGGAAAACGGTATGGACCTCTCTCAAAAAATTAAAAACAGAACTACCCTCTGATCCAGCAATTGCACTTCTGGATATATACCCCAAGGAAATAAAATCACTAAGTTGAAGAGATAGCAGCACCCCTATGTTCACTAAAGTGTTTTTTATCATAGCCAAGAAATGGAAACAACTGTAAATGTCCATCAACAGATGAATGGCTAAAGAAAATGTGGTCTACACATACAACTGAATACTATTCAGCCATAAAAAAGAAAGAAATCCTGCCATTTTGCAACAATATGGATAAACCTGGAGAGTGTGATGCTAAATGAAAAATAAGAGAGAAAAACATCCTATATTATCTCACTTATATGTAGAATATATAAAAAAAAAGCAATAGAAAAAGAACAGATGTATGGTTATCAGAGGCAAGGGAATGGGGAAAGGAGAAATTGGTTGAAGTTGCTCAAAAAGGTATAAACTTCCAGATGTAAGATAAATAAGTACGGAGGATATAATGTACAACATGATGACTATAGTTAACACTGCTCCATGGTATGTTTGGAAGTTGCTAAGAAAGTAAATCCGAAAAAAAAATAAAAATAAAACGAGAGAGGGCGCCTGGGTGGCTCAGTGGGTTAAGCCGCTGCCTTCGGCTCAGGTCATGATCTCAGGGTCCTGGGATCGAGTCCCGCATCGGGCTCTCTGCTCAGCAGGGAGCCTGCTTCCTCCTCTCTCTCTCTCTGCCTACTTGTGATTTCTCTCTGTCAAATAAATAAATAAAATCTTAAAAAAAAAAAAGACACATATTAAAAAAAAATAAATAAAATAAAACGAGAGAGAAAAGAAAACAGCAATCATCAAATGGGAAAATACTTTTACAAGTAAATGTGAAGAAGATTAAATATACTTAGACCATAAAAATCTCATGGAAATCAACAGAAAATCCCTATCTCCTCAATAGATACTTGATAAAATGATCATTGCAATTACAGTAACAATTACAGCAAAGTGACTTAAAGAATACCATGTGCTAGGTATTGTGCTAAATATCATGCTTACATTATCTCACTTCATCCTCACAACCCTACTATGAGGTATATATTTTTATCCCTGTTTTACATATGAGGATACTTACAACTTAAAAAGGAGGCTAAATAAATTGCCTGGGGTCACACATACATACCCACATACAGTGCAGATTAAAGCTCTATTGGTCCAGTTGCCACTATCTAAAAGGACATGGAAGATGTACAAAGAAAAGGAAGCCCAGATCCTAAATAATATCTGGAAAAAAACCCAAACCCAAACCCAAACCCAAAACCAAAAACAAAAATCCCAAAACCTCAACGAAGGCATTATTTAACAAACTTAAAATTTAAACAACTACTAGAAAAGACTGAACAATATATGAATCTCAAATCCAGTCAGGCCTCATGAGATGGGCACCATCAGGGACCGTGGTGATATTACATATCAAGAATCTTACATAAGGGCACCTGGGTGGCTCAGTCAATTAAAAGTCAGCTCAGGTCATGATCCCAGTGTCCTTGAATCAAGTCCACATTGGGCTCCCACCTCAGCGGAAGTGTCTCTTTTCCCTGTCCCTCTGCCCCTCTCCCCCACTTGTGGTTTCTCTCTATCAAATAAATAAACAAAATCATTATTAGAAAAAAGAATCTCAGATATGCTGGTGTCCAACAGATTCCTACACTTCTGGGAGTCTATAAATTAGGAAAAATAAATTGCCAACAATGGAGGAAGCACTAAATAAATTATGGTACATTAATCCAAAGGAATATTATACCAGCATTAAGTAGCGATTGTGAAAACGTTTAATTATATAGGAGAATACTGATGATACAGTGTTTTACTCAAAACATGAAGATACTCTATTTTATATACTATGATCTCTAGTATTTATAAACAAATAGAAAAAAGTAGAGGAAAATACCCAATGCCAAAATGTTAACAGTAATTATCTCTGGGCAGTAAGTTTATAGTCAATTTTTGCCTTTTTTTCTTGTGCCTTCAAATAAATAAATTCACTTGAAAACTGACTTGTCTCTGAATTTTATGATTTGATAATTAAAAGAGTTATCTTAAATTCTGGAAATTGGATATTCTAAAATAATTGCAGACATAATAGATTTTGAAAGCTATCATTTCAGGTACGTAGGAATTTAGAGGGATTTAAAAGAACATTAACTTAGAGAAACCAACATATATTAAGTTTATACTCTATAAAACTTGGTTTTAGACCATGAATTCCACGGTTTTATGGGTCGTCTTGCTCCTATGCCTTTAACATAAATAAACCTTGTCTCTCTCAAAACAACAAAAATATAACATACATTTTAAATATTTCATTATCTCCTAATAGCAACACAGTAATGAGCTATAATATATTTAAGGTCCAAATAATAGTGTTCAAATTTTAAAAATCTGTAAAATAATGAAATTATATGTACATAAATAATTTTTATTTTAAACAACATTTAAGATCTTGATATCCAATATAGGAATTCAGTTTCCTTCTTTGGGATCTTATTTTCCAAAACCAAACTTTGGGCAAAAAACGTTTCATGGATAACTGGCCAGCTAAATGAAGATAATATCAGAATAAAAGTGCTTAAAAAAAAAAAATCACTCAAACAAAAAGAACGGGGAAGAGTTTCACCAAAGCATCCAAGGGCACAGGCAAACCAGAAATGGGCAGTCACACAACTCAAGACGGAATCTGTTACAGTGAGTGAAACACCCACATGTGTGAGCTGCCTGGGCAGTACTTCTGCTTGCCTGACTAGTTACCTAAAAATATGCTTTTTGGAGACTTGAGTCATGAAGATCTCAAGTTTGCTTAGTCTTTACCAGAGTCCTCAAAACACTGCATATATAAACCTAGTAAGGTCTAAATTTTTCATCTCCTAAATTGTCTCTGATGCTATCAGACCTATGTGGACAGGACTGAGGCACCTTGGGGCAGGAGGGAAAGGGAGAGGAATGCTTATGGGGTCAGTGCATCAATTCTAATGGTACCCTGTGGTTTCTCCAGAGTTTTCCTTCTGAACAATCCTAGCCAGCAATGAAAGAGAACTTAAAACCTACTACGATTAAACATATCCCATCCTTGGAAATAGGAGAAAGAGTGTTCTTACAGTGCAGTGTTGGGCTTGACTTAATACTAATTGGACTATTTTACAACTCTTAGATGCAAAAAATATAGATTTTTGTCCAGTTAGGATGGAAATTCTCTTCAATTGAAAGGAATGATCCCAAAGATTATGGTTGATGGTGCCATAAAACACCAGAAAATCCCTTATAAGTTTGCCATATATACCTAGCTTCTCAAATGGTCTTCAGGCTGAACTTAACATTCTTGAGTTCCCTCCTTAATTATCAAGTTAAACAAAATCTTTGTTATGCTTTCATGTTATATTTGTATGTCCTATTTTTTAGCCTTTTGAAAATTATCCTTCAATGTCACAAAAGTCCAAATTAGAGACATCTGCCAAATAATTGTTTTGTACTCTTAAAAATGTCAAGATCATGAAAGAAAAAGACATGCTGAGGAACTACTACAGATTGAAGGAGACTAAGCTAAATAAAACAGCAACCCTGGATTGGGCTGTGGACCAGATTTGCTTTGTTTGTTTGTTTTCCACTGCAAAGAAAATTAGTGGAATAATTAGTAACATTTTTATAAGAGCTAAAGATTTGATAATAGTATTTAATCACTATTTCCACCCTCAATTTCATGGTACTCTGATTATATAATAGGAAATGTGTACCAAAATATTTAAGGGTAACAGGCACCAAGTAGGCAAATTTCTCTCAAGTAATTCAGAAATTAATAATCACAGATATTATTGATAATTGATAAATGAAGGAATGGTTAAAAAAAACTCTGATAAAGATAGCAGTTAGGAAATCAGCAAAGAGTTTGCTGGAAATCTTTGTTTTATTTTTATAACTTTTCTATAAGAGTTATTTCGAAGTAAAAAGTTAAAAATAATAACAGGTCAATAAGAATCAAGGTGGAGGACGCACAAAACTGCATATCGAGGGACCTCAGTAACATCATTAATATACCCTTGGGTGTGTTTCACACATTATGGTTGGCAAAATTATTTTTCCTCTATTATCTGCTAGTTTCTTAAATACTTTCGTAATGTGAACATTTTTCTTCCCCCAGCTGAAGCTTGGAAAGATTCAACAGTGGCATCTGATTGCTGTGAAATAGTGTCTGTTTTTTACCTGATACTGCTTTTCACTACCAACATTGGATGGTGGATTTTCCAGCTTGTTCCCTGGGACCCACAAGGGAGGGCTGTGAGATGGAATAATGAAGGAGAAAGACTGGGGTTGGGGTTGACAAGTTGGATGTGGGAGCCAAAGGGCCATGATGGTAGGTCATGTGTTGACCGTTTACCTCCCACTTGTAGCCAAGGTTTATCAGCGTCCATTCTTTTCTCTGAAAATTCTTGATACAATAACACAGCTCAGATCCAAAGAACGGCTTGGGTGGAAACGATTATAGCTCTATCGACCAAGTTAATTTTGCAAGGATTTTGGAAGAACAAAAATGAAAGAAAGACTCTAATACATAGATCTGTGGACTCAGGGACTCTAAGATGACAAGACAGAGAGACAAAAAGAAAGAAGAAGGGAGCAAAGACAGAGAAGATGGCAGTAACTGAGCAAATAATTAGACCCAGCGTTCATTGGTGTCCAGTGGACTTACTGTTATGCTCGACTGAAAACTAATCTGCTTCTTCAACCACACTGGCTTTCAGCCAGACCTCTCAGACAGCACACAGGGTGTTGGTTCTGTCCTTGTTAATAAAGATGCTAAGATAGCTTAGCATTGTGTTTTGACACCAAAAATTCACTGTGGAGTTAGAAACCAGTTTGTTAGGAATGTTGCAAACCATAAAAATCTAAAAGGTTTTTAAATATTAATAGCACTTGAATGCTTTTCTCCCAGATGGCCACACAGCTGACTACAGTTCCCTCCTAGAACCCTCTGCTGTTTATCCTCTAAATGTCCCCAATATAAAACAGTTTTAATCTTTTGTTGCTGCTGTAAAACTTGATCTACTGTGGGACAACATAATTAAGTGTCAGTGCTTGGATGTATGGAGTAAGGAGCGGACAGAATAATCCAGGATGTATGTCACTAATAATTCAGTTTATGGCTCAGTGATAATGGGATTCCTGATTATTAGCAGGACACCTGGCACTGGAGACTTCTTAGCTTGAAGCCCAGGTGAGCAGCAATGCCAGGTAGCAATGGCATTGGCAGAGGCATGTGAGTCGCACTCTCTGCCTATCTTCTCTCTTCCTCGAATCTGTTAAGGCCTAGGTCATTCTCACTGGATGATTTCAGAGAAGCCAACCAGGAAGGATCAGCAGTTTGATCAGAAACGTCTGATGCTCTTTTGTGCTTGTTCTTCTAAAAGCGATGAAAATGGTGTTAATTCAAATGTAATTCACAGAAGATTATTGCCCTGAAGTCAGGGTTTCCTGGCAGGGCTGGAAGGTAAGCTGAGAAGATGACCCAGGGCATAGGTACAGTGAGCAGTGAACTAAGAGGAGGCAGAAGAGAAGAGTAAGAAAGGCAAGGAAAGGCCTGAGGGGCAGAAAGAGAAGGCAGGGAAGGGAGGGAAAGAGTGGCAAAGAACCAGGAGAAGGAGGAATGGGATATGAACAAGGGGAGGTTGTTACACGATTTAAATTCTTCATAAGTCAGGAGAAATTTCTTCTCCAACACGGAGAGATTCCCACTTCCCGTAGAGTCCACCGGCCGGAGCTGCATCTCCCCCAGACACTGCTCAGAAGAGCATGCGCAAGATCCGCTTCATTTATGTTATTTTTTTCTTTGTTTCCATAACTGACAAAAAATATTTCTGATGCACCGAGGATGTCGTCTTCTGCCCTGCCATTTGCTGAGCAAGGTGACTCTGTACACAGCTGCTCTAATCCTTGATGTGCTGACCTTCTTAGAGCTCACAGCTCAAAGAGCTGGTTTATTTCATGTTTGGGGAAGCAAAGGGTTTCATGTACCTCTGGCCCACCCTTTGACTCCAATGGCAGCTGAGGTTTCCTGACTTTCCAGGACAAACACCCGCAAGGCCCTCAGCTCTTCTGTTTCCAGACATTCTCTGAAGCCTTGGACACGTACTCAGCCTGTGTGTGCAAGTTCATCCCATGAGCACACAGATAAGAATGTCCCTAGAGGCAATCCTCAACCACAGGTGTTAGTATTTCTGCCTCATGTTCTATGTAGGGACCATTTGAAAGTGCATTTTACGCAGGTGCTCACAAAACTCGCAGTGGAAGGGAATCCCTATTTCAAGAGCTTGTTTACCTTCCATTTCACTCCCTTGAGTTCCTTACTTTTGTTTCCAGGTATCTTTTCCCAAATAAACAATCTACACCCTGTATTAACTATATTGTGCTGTTCTCTGTGTTCTTGGTACTCTGGGGTCTTACTACTTGGAAAGACACCATCCTTCTCAGCGTAGCCAATTCATAAAAGTAGCAAATGACCTGCACAGGACCATGCATGTAATAAATAACCCAGTAAATCCAGAGCCCACACTCTGAACCACTTCCTCTATCTGGCTCTTATAGTCCAAGAAGCAACATTCCTCTGTTCTAATCATTCCAGGCCAGAGACTAGACAACTAGAAACAATCTCTATACCCCAATCCCACAAACATTACTTTGGCCAATCACAAGCCTGCTTACCCTGTTTTGTCTTGCCTTTTGAACCACAATAAGGGATCTTGTCCATTCTTTTTCCTTGCCCCTGCCTTCTGACCGACCTTGGTGCTCCCCTGCATGGCTCTGCATGGCCTGGTGTGCCCCCTCCTATTGGGAACTGTGAGTAACACACTATCTTTTCAATCACAATGATCTCCTGGTTTGTCAGTGGGTCTCATCCACCTGAATAATAAAGAAACCTAAGTCTTAAGACACTTCCAAATTCTTATCTCAGATTCTGCTTGCAGGTGAATACAAATAAAGACTGCTCATTGTTTATAAATAGTTGCTAAGTGAATGCGTGGGGAAAAAAAAAATCCAGGAAATTCTACAGAGGAGGAAGGGGAAGAACATTCAGTTCAATGGCCCCTGTAGAGGGGTCTAAGATTGTGGGGTGACCCCTGAGCCCACCTCCTGGGTCACTCAATACACAGCTTCATGGAATCCACTTCCTTATTAACCATCCCCTTTCTCCTTCGGATCTCTGGGCGAATCATGAACAGTAAGTAGCCTGCAGTATAAAATACCAGAAGGAGAAAACGAGACAGAAATTAAGTTAAGAAAATCTACTTAAAATAAGAAACACATACTGTCCTTGTTAGGTCCTAGATTTCCCATTTTTATTTTTAAACTGAGAGCGTATTATAGTTTTATTTTAAATACATACGACAAGTGGATAAAAAATGAACGTCAACACAAGTTAAAGAAAAAGAAGGAAGTGGTACATATTTGAGCCTCTCTGTATGAAAAGAGGACATTTTTCATCTTAGGCCCCAGGGTATCTGTTAGTGCTTTGGGAGAGGTAATTCATTAAATGAACCTAAGGTTAATGCACCTTCAAAAGAGAGCATTTATCTCCTCTTCTTCAATAGGATCAGGCCAGGAGGTTCTACAGTTGGAAAAACTTTATCCTAGTGAGATACCCCTGTAATGATCTTGGGTCCCCTGAATTTCATCTTTCTCATTCACTCTGCCCACATGACTAATGCACCAGATGGGAGGGTCCTGCACTTTATCCTGAAGGTGTGAGCATATAAGTTCTTTCTTGAAAATCAAGAAAAATTTATATTCTGCTTTATATATTTTCCCTAACCTACTGAGTCCTCATATCCCAGACTGACCAACGTGCAAGTTGGTGGATTGTCAAAAGGAAGGATATTGTCACTTAAATGAATTGAGAAGTACTTAGGAATGGTAATAGCCTTTTTCAGAATAAAATCATAATAACAGTTATGATGTTATTATAAAATCTACTGAGTTAACCAAGTGAAACCAGGGGAAATAAATAAAACTGTAAGTGAGCTTTTTCATAATGGATTTCCCAAATTCTGGTTTCTTCAATAAATGGAAAAATCCATTTATTCATTCAGCCTTCCCCTGTCCCCTGTATATATACATACATACATATACACATATGTATGTATTACACATACATATAAAAAGTTATACACATGCACATTCATACCCATTCATACATATACATGCATACATACATTTCTGCCTTTTGATTGACACTGGGCCTTTCCCATGTAGTCCTGAGCAGTGTGATGTGTTCATAAAACACATATATACACCTTTACATATTTATATGTACATTTATACATATATGTAATACATTTATAGATAATATATATCATGCATTTATATATACACACACATCACATACACATACACAGAAGTGTATAGAAAGAATTATAATTAAATATAGTCATTTATGCAAGGATAAATATTATACAAAAGGATATGAGGAACTGCAGAGCAGTACATAGAGAAAAGGAATTCTGCCTAGCCAGACTTGGAACTTGAATTGGAGGCAAGTTAAGGATAAGTCCAAAGTGATGAGCCAGCTTTTCTCACCTCCAGTGTAGTACTTGGGTCCTAGCACTAGAGACTTAGATTCACCTGGTCTAGCATGGGCCCCAGGCATTTGATTTGTTCTCTGGCATTCAGGTATTTAACATATATTTGCTGACTGCCTATGTTTGTCCCTAGATATTGGGGAACAGGGCTAGAGACAGGGCAGAACCATCTTTTGGTTCTGCACACTCCTGGAGGTCAAGGTTCTGTGTCTGTGGCTGGCTCGCTGGCTAAATCCTAGGGTATTTTCCACATGAGGACACTGTGGCATAGTTAAGGTGACATCTCTCCTCATAGAGGATGGCCTCTGTTGTTAATAAAGGAACAAAGGCAATAACAGTGCATGTCAACTCTACCTCAACAACTGTAATTTATTTAAAAGAAAAAAAAAAGAATGAAGGCAACTACTGTCAGTGTTACCAAAAAGCAGAAGAGTGACTATTTTTTTCTCAAACTCAGATGTTAGGAGCAAAATATTTCAAAAGAATACTCACATATACACGCGTGTGTGTGCGCACGCGCACACACGTGCACACACACAGAGTTTTGCTCTATTGGTCACTCTCAGTCACTAGGAGCTAGGTTATGCTGTGATAACAACCTCAAATCTGACTGGCTTAATACCACAAAAGTGGATTTGTCTCTCATGCTACTTGTTCAGTACAGGTCAGCAAAAGGGCTTGTTCGTTGTAGTCACTCAGGACTCAGGCTGATGGAGGCTCCAAGTTGGGAATGTCTGCCTTATGACCTTTCCAAGAAGAAGAGGGACATGGTGAAGCACACATTAGCACTTAACACTTCCCCCCTGAAGTAAAAGATATCACTTCTGCTCATATTTAATTGACCAAATCAAATCACGTGACCATGCTAAAACTGAAAGGAGGTAGGAATGTGCAATCTTATCATATGTATAAAAAGTCTGAAGCTAGAAATATTTGATAAACAGTAGTGACCTCTGTGGCATTTTACCAATAAACAACAGTGAAATTCAGTTCTGCTGGGAGTTTATGTAACTTTAGCTGAGTTCTAGCTTACTATACAAGGCTGAATGTAGCTCCAAAAAGAACTAGAATAAGTTCTTAATATTTAAGGAAAAAAAAAATTTACACATTGCCAAATAGGTTTGCTCCATGTCTTTCAAGGTCTAAAAGCCCATATTCTCTTAAGGACAATGTCTTATAAATAAGGTCATTGTCGTAGATGACAGCTCATTTAAAGAATCACACTCCAACCACAGAGAGTTTTCATCACCCCAATCTCACAGAGTAATAAATGGTCTGCAATGCACTTGAGGCATCATTTCATGACCTGGACTTACAGTGAGAAAAGCACATCTTTGAAAAGTATGAAAAGAAGAATCTGGACTTTCACACGAGGTGAACAGTGCTATTAACCAACAAATAATCGGGCTTCATTGGAATCTGGCACAATAAACAGAGGGCCTTTTCCAGATACTAACGTGTAAAACCCCATCAAAATCAGTTAACTCTAATAGGTTAATACGCTAATCATGCTGTGTGAGTCTGGAGATAGAAGAGTTTGAACACATAACTTCATGGATGCTTTATATTATTATTTTAGCACAATGTAGATGTTTTCCATTTTGGTCTGCTTTTTAATTCAACCCAGACATCTTTATAGCATGGGGCAGGGTAGGAGAAGCTTTGATACAGAATTACTTTGCTGGTCACTCCTCATTTAGCTTTATGCTTAGGGAAGCAAGGGGTCAGCTCTGCTTTCTCCAGCATAAACGAACCTAGTGAACTTAGGTCAAGTGAGACTGGGACAGCTTATAGAAGAAGGCGAAGGCTTTGTGCAAAAATGTGTCCAAATATCCAACCAAAGTCCTCATTTTACCATTGAATGTTCTTTTCCTAGATTGGTATGCTGACTTTTATAAAAATCTCACTATCGAGTTTATGAAAGCATCTATTATATTATATCTGTGTGCTGGGTGGGAGGTAGATGGGGTAGAAACCGAGGATGATTTAAAAAAAAATAGAAGATCCAGAGGGGGGGGGGAGAAAGGAAAAAAAAAATAGGCAATACCTTTTTTCAATCTCCCTTGTGATGGAAAAAAACAAAAAAACAAAAAAACCAAACCAAAACAAACAAACAAACAAAAAAAACCCAAAACCAAATTCTGAATAATCAATTTCTGAGAACACAGAACAAACTGCTTACTCGTGGATAATTATGAGACAAATATGAAACAAATAGCAGGCTCAGAGATTATGATAAACCCCTAAAGGAGAAATGTAATTAATGATGATGATAAAAATGCTAAGTATTTAAACAATAATTATAGCATGTCTGTCCCCAGAGGTTTCAGTTTTTAATGTTCCTTTTCAGAATCATCATCAGAGTTTAATCAAAGGCACTGATGGAATACATGGCTAATTTCCTCCCTAACTGGATTGAGTGTCCATGAAAAAATTGCTGGTTATCATTGTGAGGTGCTCCAGGGTTCACTGAAATAGTCCCCAATAATATGTTATAGATGAGTATAGTTATTTTATTGTCCAATACACCTAAATGTTGGGTGTGCACACATGCCTCCTTTCTTCCTGGCCAAATTCTAGTTGATCCAAAATATATCCATCAGACAAGGGTTTATCTAAACCATTTAAAAAAGTTATTTATACTGTGAGACTATTCTACTTTTTTTCTGTGTGGATTTAAATGCTTTATACATTCATTGTCTTTGGTATAAAGCATGTTTTAATCTGCCCCATTTCAAATATCACAGAATTCACAGCTGGGGAAGATCTCATACCTTCACAGAGAGGCAATGTAATTTGCCTAAAGTTATATAGTACAGTCTCAAAATCCAGTCCACCGGACCCCAAAGCAGCCTCCTAACATACCTTGTGTGTCAATTAAAGCAGGGGATCTCAACCTCTATGCATACCACTAGCTCTTTTGGCAGTCTCGGGGAGTTATGAACTCTTCTTGTAGTAATATTTTCAAGTGAATAATATAAAATACATAGGATTACAGAGGAAACTAATTACATTAAAATATACTTCTCAAAAATAATAAATACCTTTAATTTTGCAAAATGCTAATATATGCATAAAATAACAAAATCTAGTCGCAGTTCTAATACCTAAGGTAAAGTTGAAGCAGTGATGAATATAAATGGGATTTGGGGGATATCTGCCATAAATGCAGTGTGATGTGAAAATACCCACAATTTCTAGGGGTTGCCAAATGTGGGCACTGCTGTGACTTTTGTGGTTTGAGGCCTAAATTCAATATCAAGGACATACTAAATTTCAGTAGAAGTTAATGGATAATAAAGATTTTTCTTCCACTTCCATATCCATAAAGATATTCCACTTCATGGTTCCCTGATATCAAACCCAGACCCTGATTTACTAGATTAATAATCCTTGATAAAGCATTCACACATTTACCATAATATAAGTGGGCATATTATTTACATACTTATTTATACTTACTTAGCAGTCTTATGTAGGTTATTGCTATACTAAGTCCAGAAGAAATACAGTGTATGGTTCCTGCTATGTGAAGCCTTAAATTTAATTAGGAAGACAAGACCCACATATGCTAAGATTTAAAAATATTCAGTAAGAGAGGAAAGTAGAGTTCTGATCATTGAATAGGAAGGCTGGCACTACCTGAATTGTGAACACGTAAGTGCAGACATATAGAGGGTGGGCATTAGTCTGCATTTGTTGACTGCCTAATCCAGCAGCTACTGTTGGGGAAGGGAAAGAGCAAAAGGCACAAGTTACTTGCAAATTTAGGTAGAGAGTTACATACACAAAGCAGCCCCTAAAAAAACAAAAAACAAAAAACTGTGAAACAGTATATCACCATGGCAGAGACTAAGTAGACAAAATTTCAGGGGGCTCCTGGAAAAAAAAAAGTGCTTTCACTCCATGCTCAGCACAAAGGGAGGTCTCTGGGCAAAGACTCCATTGTTCTTGGTTTATGTTCACTTTCTATCCATCTGCAAAAACATACACACACACCGGCTCTTTGCTGATATAAATGGTTCCAAATTTCATTCCCAGTCTGGCAAACAAGGAGTCATTTCTTATGAGTGAGTGATATATGATACCACATTCCTAAACTTTTTCTCCCCCAAATTTCCAACAGAAGTTGAATAGCCACTTTGAAACTTAATGATAAATGGTGGAAACTCATTTCCTTCTGGTATTGGTGTTAGAACAAGAGTCATTTAGCAAACAACAGATTGTCGATTCTGAGCTAAACTTGAGAATGGCATCTGGTTCACAGTTTAGAAGCTGAGATTTCTTTTGCCTCTACTGAATAGCTCAATAATAAAGGGGAGGGAGGGCCTCGGTAATTTTAACTTCGTTATCGGGACATCTAAATTATTACATTTATAAATAAATTACATAGTAAATTTAATAATAGGTAGTAGGTATTTGAAACTGACTTCTTTTAAACAATTCCTAAGCTAATAATGACTATACTTGCCAAGGATATGACATAATTGCCTTGAAACCTAATCTGATCCACTTTAGCCCAGATAAATGATACAGCGTGTTGCTTAAATGAAATCAACATTTGTTACACAGTCAGGAAACTGTAATTTAAGGCTAAATGTTGTGAATTCTTTGATGATAATCTATTTGGACATCAGTGAGCCACCACAGAAATTTTGGGGAGACACAAAGAAAAGAATTCAAAAGAATATTATATTATTATGTACCAAAAGCTTAAAGTCTTAAAAACTGACGAAGACTAATTTTTTTTTCCTCCTCAGATCAGGAGTCTGTGCTTATACCATTCTTGTCAGAAACTTATTCATTTATCAATTTGACAAATGTTTATGGGAACCCCCCAGAGGCTAGGTTGTAGGGAGGAGACAAAAATGAATAAGGCATTAATCTCACAAAACAAACTGAGGGTTGCTGTGGGGAGGGGGGTTGGGAGAAGGGTGGTGGGGTTATGGACATTGGGGACGGTATGTGCTTTGGTGAGTGCTGTGAAATGTGTAAACCTGGCGATTCACAGACCTGTACCCCTGGGGACAAAAATATATGTTTATAAAAAATAAAAAATTTAAAAAAATGAATAAGGCATAATCTATGTTCTCAAGGATCTTGAAGGACAGTAGGATGATAAAATGTGCAAATAATCAACCAAGTGTCAACCTCCATGTGGTAAAGAGCACTGATTCAACTCTGTCCTCACGGTATGTAGTAGCCCATTAAAGCCCCCAACATATAGTTCAACAACATACAGTTGTTTGAATATCTGTCTCCTTACTGACAGCATTAGCTTTCAGGAAAAAGATATGGAGGGTATCTTGTCATTTTGTCTCCACTGTCTACTACATAGTTGGCACATATACTTTAAACATGTATGACCTGGGTGAATGGGCAAACATGTTTCAATTAGTATTATCAGGGAGTATTCATTAAGCTCACCTTTGAAAACTGGTATAATATTTTGCTCCTGATAAATCAAGAAGACTGCATTCTCTGGGACTGTTCAAATCTGGGTATGGGGTCAAAGGACTGGGTGCTGGACAATGTGGAAGAAAGTCATGAAGTCCACTCTCATGCCTGACCATGAACCAGCCTTCTTGATCTTCCAAACTGTCACTCTTCTGTCCCTAATACTGGAAGTGGAAGATGTGAGATGATAGGATCACATGTTTCCTATATCCTTGAGTTTACTGCTTACAGGAGAGTCACCTAAGAATGTGCATATTGGTTTCTATATAAATGAGAAAGAAACCTTTGTTGTTTTAAGACACCGAGAGTCTGGGGCTGTTACAGCAGTTGTCTATTCTGACTAATGCAGCTGGAGACAGTAATAATGGGTGGAAATGGGGGAAGGTTGATGAAGGAGGTCATTCCTTTTGGAGGGAATGACATGTGTCAGATCCACAAATCCGTGAAGGAGGGAACCAACCATTACTTATTTCTCCTGAAGATAAGATGTTCCCCTAGCTTATTTTCAGACTTAGAAGATCATAAAATGAGGTAGCAAACACATGGGACAAATCTCTTCCTTACAGCATTTTGTTTGGTTCCGGCATTGTTGGTCCACGTGTATTATTTAAAAGTTGAATTTGCTGTTGCAGATAATTTTTTTAATGGGAAAAGGGTTTTGATTGGTTGGGGGGGTTGTTTTAGTTTGTTTTTTAAAGTCAGATGTTCTGAATGACTCAGGCTGAATAGCATCTGATCCCTTTTAATAGGGCCTGGGTTCTCTAGTGTTCCGCAATACCCACCCACAACTCCCCACCTGCCTCACACCCAGCCTGCTTATGTCACCTTCCTTGTTCTGGCAGATATGTGAGTTTGCCATCCTTTCTTTTAAGTCATTGAGGACTGGGGTTGCAGGTCTACATGGTGACTGTGTATTTATTTGATTAATTATCCTCATTTTGTTTCAAGTAGCAGCTCTGTGGGAAGGTGTACACTTTAACCTTTGTGGTAAGATAAAACAAGGATGTTTATTCAGGATGTAATTGGGAATACCACAAGCCTGTTACCATGGGTGATGCTCGCTCTTTTGGGGCCTAATCAAGTGACTAGTTTAGCCACTGTGCTGGAGACCAGGCAGTTTCATTCTCTGCCCTTATCATTTCTGCATATAAGATCATTTTCTCAGAGAAAAACAAACAAACAAACAAACAACTAATTTTATTTGAGCATATGCTGGAATTTAAGGAGCTAGAGGAAAAATTACCCAGAAAAATTATCTGGGTGCAATACTGTCAATTAGATCCAATAACCAATTGCTGAGGAACAGGAATGCAGAATTACTGTGATTCCCACTGAAAACAAATGCCAAATTCACTGTTTATTTTGTTGCTGTTGCTTTTCCTTTTTACTTATCGTAAGTGGTATACGTATATGCTGAAGTCCTGGGATCTGAT
The DNA here is from genome assembly GCF_030435805.1 of Mustela lutreola. Lineage (NCBI taxonomy): Eukaryota > Metazoa > Chordata > Mammalia > Carnivora > Mustelidae > Mustela > Mustela lutreola. The sequence goes on along the minus strand of NC_081298.1, from coordinate 40,214,293 downwards.
CTCCATTTCTTGTGGTCTGATCAAGGTGAGAAATGTAAAGCGCCTTTATAGATAGTGGTGGGAATGAGAATGTGAGGCGATGAGGTAGTCTGTACAAATGTAGCTACAGTTTTATGACAAAGTAAATCGAGTAAAGTTTCTGATTGAGAACAATATGTTTACCATGTAGCCCTTGATGATATTTTAATGTGTACCTATTCCTGCAGGTATCTGTCTACCTGTGTGAATAGCCATGACACCAGTGGAAAGATAGCTATGTTTAAGATGCAGTCTTACAGTTAACACCTCCTAAATATACCCTTAATTTTTATCTCCCTCCATGCCAGGTTTTGAGTCACTGAATGAATGAATATATAAATTAATGCTGTATGAACGAATGATTATAGAAGTATCAACCATACTACACAACTTCAGGTGGCTCTAGTTTTTCCCCAAAGCAAACCAGAAAGTCTCCTAAAATATTGATGGAAAGAGATGCCTAAGGGAACACACCTGCATGCCTCTAAGTTATAAATAATGCTACTTTGCTCTGAGTGCCAGGAAAGATAAATTTCTGTGCTCATTGATATAAATTATTCTTCCCTCATTATGGTCTAATGAGCCAAGATTAGGGAAACCTGGAATCAGGGTCTTCCGCTCCAGGAAAATCAATTAGGTTCCCTGTACTGTAGCTTATGACCTGGCTTAGCTGGTTTCCTGGCCCATGTTTTTACACATTTTCCCACCACTGCTATCCACAGCTAACCAGATTGTAAATGTAAGACACAATTCTACAATCATTTACACTAGAAATCAGTCAGTATTGCACTTACTCACAGCGTCATTACTCCAAACAACCCATTTGACTTTTTCTCCCCCCCCCATCCTTTACCTTCTTATCCCCCAATAATGAGTTTTATTACTGTGGGAAGACAATGCAGGACAACAGAAGGGTATTTGAAGCAAAATGAGCAGAAATTATTAAAAAAAAAAAACACTAGATACAAAATTTTGTTTAGACGACTTCATTTTAGGGTCTGTTCTTTTTCTAACCCACAAATCTAGTTTAAGTTTTCTATTCTATTCAATCCTATAGCAGAACAGATGTGAAGAGTCCTGTACTCCAAGGGGCATGATATGGCTGCCTATTTTGAAGTAAGTTATTTTTCCATTGCAATAAATTGACTCTCAAGGAAAGGAAATTTACCTTAAGCAGAGTATTCACTGGTTTTAGGAAATCACAGCCTCAAAGGACACAAATAATCTTCTTCAAGGACATAATTAACTGCAAATGTAGAGACCTGTCATTTCCAAGAGGAAGAGTGTTTATTTGGATCCCATGCACTGTGCTGTAGGCATCATTTTGGTGCTATTATAAAGGCAAAGCCAAGGGACAAACCTGGTGAAATATATGATAATACAGGGTAATGGGAAGGGGAGTGTTTTACAGAGCCTTAAATGTGAAAATTCACAACATCAAAAAGCGTTTCTAGAAAGTTCTAAAATAAGAAACACCATCTATAGTAATATAAGCATGCTGTTCAGAAATAAAAAATTTTCTAACTGGTCAGTCTTTAAATCAGAAAAAAGGCAAGCAGAGTATATGTGAAAGGACAGAAGAATACTTGACAATGTCTGTTGCATATACCATTTAAACGAAAAGGTTGGAACTGCTATCCCAGTACACAACTTTTGGTCTTTGGTAAAAGTGTAGTACTTCGGACAAGCACTGTGACAATATCAATCCCTATACATGATTCTTGGGATTTTATTCTATCAATTAATAGGCCATGTTAGGAGGGAGATATTTATTGCAGTATTACATAAGTTGTAAACAATTAAAAACAGCCCAAATGTGGGGTGCCTGAGTGGCTCAGGAGGTTAAGAGTCTGCCTTCAGCTCAGGTCATGATTCCAGGGTCCTGGGATCAAAGTAGCCTACTTCTTTCTCCCTTTCCTTCTGCCCTTTCTCCCCTACTTGTGCTCTCTCTCTCAAATAAATACAGTCTTTTTAAAAAACAGCCCAAATGTAAAGGTAAATGGAATGTAAATTGGTGCAAACACTGTGAAAGGCAGTTTGGAGGTTCCTCAAAAACCTAAAAACAAAAATACCATATGATCCAGTAATTCCACTATTGTGTATTTACCCAGAGAAAACAAAAACACTAATTTGAAAAGATATATGAACCTTATGTTTACTGTGGCATTGTTTATAATTGCCAAGATATGGAAGCAGCCCAAGTACCCATCAATAGACATAAATGGGTAAAGAAGACGGACTATAACTTGGTCATAAAAAAGTATTAAATCCTTCCATTTGCAACAACATGGATTTACCTAGAAGGTATTACGGCAAAGTGAAATAAGTCAGACAGAGAAGACAAATACCACGTGATTCCATTTATATGCGGAATCTAAAAACAAAACAAACAAAAATCAAATAGACTCTTACATACAAAGAAGAAACTGATGGTTGCTGCAGGGAAAGGGATATAGGGTTGGGCAAAATATCTCAAAGGGATTAAGAGACACAACTTTCTAGTTATAAAATAAATAAGTCACAGAGATGAAAAGCACAGCATGGGAATATCGTCAGTAATACTGTAATAATGCGGTATGGTGACAGATGTGGATTACACTGATCATGGTGAGCACTTAGTAATGTATAGAACTGTTGAATAAGTATGTTGTACACTTGAAACTAATGTAACGTTATTTGTCAACTATACTTCAATAATAAAATAAAACAAGCGAAAAAGCTCAGTCCAAATGCACAATAAGAAAATTGGTAACTTGCGTTCTATCAAATTAATGGAACTACCATATATTAATTATAAAATTAATGTAGCAACATGGAAAATGTTTATAACATGGTTAATGAAAAATCAGAATGTCAATTTGCATTTAAAATATTATTATTTAATTAAAAAATATGCCATATTTTCTTGATTTTCTGAAGCTGTCCCTTTTGAGGCATTGATTTAATAACCACTATATGTAGCCAGTATAATGTACATCATTCAGTAAGATACTATGTGTTCTTAATAAAATATTAATGTAATTTATTTCTTTATAAGAACTATTCACTTATTTATTTACGTATTATGTTTACACTTCATTCATAGACTCCTTAAATATATCATAGAAGTTTAATAATCAAATTCTTCTCTCCAGATTTATTAAGATGTAATTGAGATATAACATTGTTTTAGTTTTAGATATACAACATAATGTATACATTATATTGTATACAAACTACATTGCAAAATGACTACCACAACAAGTCTCGTTAACATCCATTAACTCATATGGTTGAAAATTTTTTTGTGTGGAATGAGAACTCTTAAGGTCTACTCTTTTAGCAACTTTCAATTATACAATATTGTTAACTACAGTCACTCTGCTGCATATTATAACCCCAGAACTCATTTATCTTACAAGTGGAAGTTTGTTCCTTTTGATCAATAAATTAAGGTAGTCAAAATAATAAAATTCTTGATGTCGTCCATAATTGAGTAATACATTTTACAAGTATTAATTTCAAGTCTCTCAAAACAAAAAACTCATATACACATACAATTCTTACAAACATTTTTATGCACTCTTATGGAAAGAGATTTTGTAAATAAATGCTTAGAAACACATTCCCTACCTGTCAATAATCACAAAATCCAACATTTTGGGGATTTATAGGTAAGGTGGCTTTGCACTCTAAGGAAACAGTGGATGTCAGTATATTTACTGGCTGTATATAACAGGTGGTAACTACACCCAGTTGAACCTTGGGGAAATATACTAAGATTTTATGTAAAATGGAAGTACAGCAGGAAATCCCACTGAGTACAGGGACTTAAGGAACATCAGCTCAATTCTCTCACTGCTTGATGGCTAGGCAATTCCATGGGGAGTATTTTTGAGCGTCTGGTATATTTGATTCATCAGGGTGATCAGTCTAACTTTTTTAGTCTCTCCCGAATGTCAGTCTTCAGGAGCTGTCCAGAATGTCCATATGTCTGTGGTCCCCAATTCCTCTCCTCCCCTGGAATTCTTGGGTGGTCTGGATAAAACTTTTTGCTTCTGGGAGTACAGGGTAAAGTTAGACAAAGAAGGGACACTGGTGTGTGTGTGTATGTGTGCGCGCACGCATGTGTATGGGGTATAAAATCACAAAGGGTAGAGCCCACGCCCTGAACATACTTGCAATTTAGTACAGAAGACACACATAAATCAGTGATTATAAAGCAGTGCAAATGGGTCCATGAAAGAGCATATATTTAGACTTGACTTGAGGCTTTTGGAGGAGAAACAAGTTGGGTAAGCTGGGTGATTAGCTACAGAGAGAAAGGTATTCCAGAAGAGGGGATAGTGCCTACATGTGAAGTCATGGTGATATGATCAAGCATAGTGTATTTGAGGAACCAGAAGTTCCCTCCTAGGCAAAGAGCTTAGAAAATGAATTTCTAAAGTCTTATACATTATGATGTCAACTGTCTACTTAGCCCTGATTTACCAGAAGTTTAAATTCTGCAATATAAATGCATGGGCACCATAGCTAATTAGGATCACACCTCATCTAAATTTCTTCCAATTCAATTGTATTTAGCCATGACTGGCAGGAAAAAAAAAAAAAAAAGTATTTTCAGTTTCCCTGCAATCATCAGTTATGTTAGTTGGCTCCATTAAACCAGACCCAAATCAGGAATCTTTAAATTGTCCAACAATATCAAAATGCAAGAAAGTCCAGGTGTTGTCTAGTAAGACTGACCTTGGCAGTGTCAAACAAACAATAGCTAGCATCATTTGGAGCCAAAGAGAACTAGTAGGTAACAAAAGTAAACAAGTACCCAAAGGTCACAAAGGTAAACTAATTACTCAAAGGTCATATCCTCTCTGCATCTTGTTGGACTGGTATGCATAAGCCTGGCCAGGTGAGTATCCCATATGCTGTTCTTGGAAAGGGGATGCATCCACTTTTTGTGGTATAAGATGAGATGAGAGCAGTCTTGAAAGCAGGGTACAAGCATTTTGAAACTGGGTGCAAATCAGTCTGCGGATGTTAGCTGCTAGCATCTGGCAATTTATGAAAGTTAGATTTGGGTGCAGACCACCTCCTAGGAGGAGGGCGGGAGGCATTGGTTCCAGGTAACCTATTGCTAGGCAACCCAGGGAGTCTCTATGGTAATTTACTACACAATCCGGCTTGTCTCTATACAAGCAGAGTTATTTTGTATTTGTCAATTTAAAAAATTAAGGTCCTGTAAGCATACTGCAGTACATTACATACATTTTTTAAAATTTGTTTTTTTATTTGTTTTTGGCATAACAGTATTCATTATTTTTTCACCACACCCAGTGCTCCCTGCAATCCATGCCCTCCACCTGGTACCCCAACCTCCCACCCCCCCCCCCGCTAATTCAAACATACATTTTAAGTACAATTTCATGTTCCCTTATTTGTTTACTCTGGGGTAACCGCCACACCTATCAAGAACAGTGTGAAAGAGAAGAAAGGAAAATAAGGATTGGAGCAAGATGGAGGCAAACATGGTGTGACTGGCTGACCAAATACTAGCTGCTCAAACACAAACTAGATTGTCTAATAAATGACCACAGTTGGTCCTGTCTTCTCTCTCATTCTCTTCTTCAGCTGCTCAACTTGCTGCTACTCAGCAGGTGATAGGGTTACCAGACTGTAGGGTCACTCCATATCACTATAAGCATGGAAATTCAGGGTAAAGCAGACTTACCCAAATGAGTTGTATTCAGTATGAAATGCTACAATGCCAGGGAATCTTCTAGCAAATTAGCAGCTGGGGTTGCTGTGGTAGTCACTTGTCACTTTATTCTGCCATGCACATTTCCCATTCTAAAACTGCCCCTCCCAAGCTGCTGCAGGTAAATATGTGCCCCAGCTACTCTGTTATGGAGGAGGTGTAGGACACAAGTTGGCTCTACCTGGACACAGAATTTGGTTCAAGGAACTCGAGTAGAAAGCACATTTTCAGTATTGACATGGATGTCATAAGTTAGAAAGCATCTTCCTCTTTCTGCAAACTCAAGCACTAGTCTCACAAATTTGAGTAGAGATTATATGCATGGATGCCAGAGCCAAACTGGCTCGTCAAATCCACTTTATTCCTTAGGATTTGTGAATTTGGGCAAATGGGACATGACCTCATAGAATGGTTGTAAGGATCAAACGACATAATACTCACAAAATGTGTAAAAGAAGGCAAAGCATGTAGGAAGCACTTAAAGAATGGGGGCCATTACTGATGGCTTTACTTTAGGCTGGTTTGGAAGAGTCACCTCTGCTGCCAGGTGTGAAGCACTTGCTTGAGAAAGTCCTCATGAAGGAGCAAGGTAAAGAGAAGGACAGAAGGAGAGCACTGGAAAGCTGATGCTGTCATTTAATTGGTGGGTGCTGTCTTGCGTGAGTCACAATCACTGCTTGGGATTGTCGAGTTACCTGAGGGAGGACAGTCCCTCACGCAGTCCCTCACACGTGCTTCTCATGCTAGATGGAATTGAGTTCTGGCATTATGACTACTGTGTCCACATAGGATTCCCGTATCTCCAGTGCAGTATGCACACCGAAGCTCCCTGCTCTCACTTGCAGTTCACTGCAGGAAAGATGCAGGCCTACCTTTCTCATGATACCAGGATATGATGCGCTGTGTGGGTGGGTCAACTGCAGAAGACCCCCTCCTACCTTTAATGTCTATATTCTTAAATAATTGCCATGACTTCAGTTTATTCCGTGATAGCTTTTACTTTCATTTTCTTCATTAAAGTAACTGAGTTGCAGAAGTAGTACCAAAAGCAAGAGGAGGAAGGAAAAAAATGCTTGTGCTATTGGTTCTGTTCCTTCTGTCTTTCTAGAACAAGAAAGGAAGTTATAGAGGTGGATTTATTTATTTATTTACCAGCGAATGTCACATTTGTTAGTGAAACCCTCAACATAGAGGGAGGCAGGTGACTGTGAAGACAGAAAAATGCAGAGTTCAGTCTCAAATATCCTGTCAGGATAAAATCTAAAATAAATTTAGGTTCAGTGGGGATGAATGAATCAAAGGCGGGTTTTCGGCAGCAGCTCTGACATGCTTTACCAGACTGGTAGATTTGTATTTTTCAATTTGGAAAGTGAGGGTGCAGAGGTTTCAAGCAAATGCATACAAACTGACAATCTTTACTTTCTCCACTCCAGCCCCAAAAGGCTAGGAGAGTGGCAAGAAGTACGCACGGACCAGTATAGATTGAACCTTCTAGAACAATCTGGGACCCTCTTCAAAATTCTAACTATATTTAAAAAAGAAAACACCTATCATAAATTACTGTAATATCCCTTTGCTTGAATTTTCAGTTCAAATTCTTTGTTATTTCCACCCCCAAACGGCAGGTTCACAGTGATTTTAGGTTTAATCAATTTTCTAATAGCTAAGTCTATATGGCTAAGTCTGCCTTTTAGCATTCAGCAATTAAACATTTTAAGTTGTACAATTATACAAAAACTTGTATGGCAGAATGATTATCCATGGTTTCTATATTCATTTCAAAAGTTTTAATGAGTGTCTTTTATGCCCATATGTTTTACTTAAAAAAAAATCTGCATTGGATTCTCATCTTAATTTAAAATCCTTCTACATTATAAAGGCTACAAGTAATATTTTGTTACAAATGGAAGAAAGCAGAGCAGATATGAATGCACCAAATATTGAAGGATTTTATATTGTTTAAAATGAGTCATTGCACTCGAGTGTAACTCAGATAAAATTTTTTTCACTTTATATAATAATCTACTTAGTCTGAAATTACACCATTTAAATGCAGAGTAAGAGTTAAGAAAATTATGATTTAAAAGATTCGTGTGTATATATATATTTTTATTTTAGCAATGAAATAAATTTTCAGCCGTAAGTCATGTTGTATTCAGGATTAGACTTATAAAATTAATATTACTGATTAGTAGCTTAGCGAATACAGCCATTGCCATTTTTTAATCAAGGGACAAAACATTTTATCCCAAACTTAATGCTTCAGAGAACACATAGGTAAGAAAAATAAAGTCAATGATGCAATATTTCATTGAACACATTAACCGACTCTGTGAGTTTATGAGGGGGAAAAATAGAGTAATACTCAGATTATGTTAGGACTTCTCATGAGTGTTTCAATTAAAAATATGCAACCGTGATATCATCAAGTAAAAATTGGTTCTGCATGATTGAAGCTGAGGCCGACTGCACTAACTATATTTATACCCAATTATCAAGCTATGACCCTTGACTTCCTTTTAATGCCATCTGCCAAAAAGCTGAATTAAAACACAGCTTGAATTTCATCCAATTTTCAGAATTCTCCTTAATGGAATGGATTCTCTATGCTGTGTGGGACAAAAGTAATGTGATAAAGTTCTTTGCATTGACATTCAAAGATTGAGTCGTCTTTTTCTACAATAAGACCTTTTCTGGACTTGCCAATGTGGGTAAGAAAACAGTCTACTCCCAATTAATAGCAGAGAAAAAAAAAACCTTTTTTCTTTGATCTTACCGTGAATGTGCTGCATTGGTCTGAAATAAGCCATTTTGGACAGCTTCTCTTTAAGTATATGTTTGTTTAGCAAACATATACAGAGAAAGTTCTCATGTCTTCATTTGGGGAAAAACCAAAAGAATTATTTTCAAGAACTCATAATCTAAACCAATTATAGACTATTTAAAATAGACTAAATGAATTATATGTGTGATGAAATCAAGTTGCATGGGAATGGATGGCTTCTGAGTCTAAGATTAACCTAATTTTCATAGAATTATTATTGTTAAAAATTTGATAATATTTAGAAACATTTTCTTCATTTATTTGAAAGAGTGTGTGTGCATGAGCAGGGTTGGGGGTAGAGGGAGAGGAAGAAGCAGACTCCCTTCTGAATAGGGACCCTGATGTCGGGCTCAATTCCAGGAACCTGAGATCACTACCTGAGATTAAGTAAGATGCTTAACCAACTGAGCCACGCAGGTGCCCCCAAATTTGATAATTTTTAAAGTGTCTCAAAAAATAAAAAAATTCACATATACATATAAAGGATTTTTCAGTTTTACATATATATATATGCATATATATAATTTAAAATAAGATTTTTAGAGGTTTTGGTTCATTCTGAATGTTTTTCAGGCCACTGAAATATTAAGACTAGCTAATTCATAACATGCATGAAATATTGAAAGCATTTTCTTTTACGAATTAGTAAAAATATTAGCATCTTGCTTTAAAACATATACACTGCAATGCTCCCCAACTAACTGCCATTTTCATTTTTGGTAGTGCCTATATTGGCAGATTGCAAATAAATAATCTAAACTATAATCTGCCCTTAAGTAGTTAATATTCTAATCCTTTTCAAGAGAAGCACAATGTCAAGATTTACCAATTTTGTAAAGATGAGCTGACTCTCTTTCATTTTTAAGCCTCAGTATTCCTTCCTCAATCTACACTGCTCTGTTCCCAGACTTCTGACTTTTAACTGACCCCATTGGCCTCCATTCTTTTCCATTTCAGGTCCCTAAATGAGGTTACAGGATTTATAGGTTTTCTTCTTTTGACTCTGCCTCCATTGTTGTCTTCATTTGGGGATCTCTATAACTATTACAATACCTTCTCCCATAGAAGCTTTGCACAATCTTATGAATGCTTCCCTCTCTCCTACAATTGATCTCAAAAATCACAAGAGGTATCACATTCAAATTATAAATCATAGGAAAGACATTTTTAATTCAAATAGGCTTACTTAAGATTTCCTTTCTGGGCAGCTTTAAAGTCTGACTGTATCCACTCATTTATTTCTTATTAATTCATTCAAGAAACATTTAATAAGTACCGTTCTATATGTCAGGCCTTAAGCTAACTGTTGGATACACATGGGTATATAATAAAGGGATGTGGCCCAGTCCTCAGGGAGTTTACAGTTCAGTGTGTGGGATATATAAGCCACAAATTTAAGTGTATAATGATAAATTGTGGTAGGGTCATGAGGGACGTAAAAAATGTAGTAATAGAGAATTAGGAATAGAAAGAGGTACATATTTCATTAAGTGGTTTCAGAGAAAGTCTCCCTGGAGAGGTGACTTCTATTTGAGACCTGAAGTAGGAGGAATTAGTCTTGAGTGTGAAAGAGAGACAGACAGACAGAGACAGAGACTGTGTGGGAGGTATTGAGAATTTTTTTAAGGATAGGAAACAATGTGTGATGATCCTAATGCTACAACTTCTTGAATCTTCCTTGGTCAGAACAATAAGAGTGTGTGATGGAAGGAGTATGGTAGAAAGAGAGAGAAGGAAGGAGAGAGAAGGAAGGTGGGAAATGAATGGGGAGTGATGAAGAGGAAGAAAAGGGGGTACTGAGATAGAAAGATGAAGGGAGCCTGATGGAGGGATTAAGAGAGGAGGAAATGGAGAGAGTTGGGGAGGAAGAGTATGGAAAGATGAAGATGAAGAATGAGGCTGGAGCCTAGTGTTGCCCATAAAAACAAATGTCAGAGTCATGTGGTATTGGGGAACATATTTAGGATCCTCCACTACCAAGACCCCAAGGGACTTTTCTTCACTCTTCTCCTCTCCTGGCTCCCATCTCTGGCCCTGCTTTGACTTCACCTTAAGAGTTTCTGGCATTTCACATGGTCTTAGGTGATAACTGGAGCTCTGCCCTACTGAGCAAACATTTCACCCAGGTCAGCCACTGGTGCCTAATCAAGACCTGCCACTCTCCCACTAAATTAGGGCAGCCAGGAGCTGGTTGGCAGCAAGGTATTCAGCTGGTATTACTTCTGGAAGACTCAGTGTTTTATAAACATAACCTTTCCCTGGGGAAGCTAAAAAACCTTTGCTAATTTTTAAAAACCTTGTCTTGTGACAACTAAAAAGAACCTTCTTTGTGTCAACATGGTCAAGCTGTAATTATGTTTCCTGAATCCCCTTCCCCACATGGTTCTAGTCCAAGTTGGCCAGAAGAGGAAGCTATGGGTGCTTTGAAGGTGAACTGGTGAACTGCTCCCTTTGGTCATGGGCGTGGATAGAGGTGGAGAGAATCCAGCATGTCCTCATTCTCCCTGCTCCATGGCCAGCTCTTCTTCCAAGCATCGAGCTCCAATGACTGACAGGGCCAACAGCCCGCCATCAAGCACAGATGTACCAGTTCCTCTCCGCAATCTCCTTCTAGAAGCTGGTCCTACTTAACTTTCTATGTGTCCTCGTAGACTCCTAACTGACCACTAGTTCCAGGGTTTTGGAGATTGGGTAGTGACTTCTCTGATCCTCCTACTCTACCTTTTGATCTCTACTTTTCCAAATATTATATGACTTCTTGGGCCTATAAGAAATCCCTTATTCTCTAATACACATGAGGTTTATCTTTCCTGGTTTAACTCTGTGAATGATACATGTGGTATTATTCTAAAGAAAGGAAATTTCCACTTTATCTTCAGTATAAGAATTTTTCTATACAAAAAATTGTATATGACTAGGTTACATATATGACTAGGTTACAGTTTAGTCACTAACTTAGAAGATAGATTGAATTTTGCATTAAGTTATAAGAATATTAACTGTATTAATTAATATTAACTAATTCTGGTAATATCAATAGCTTTTAACTACCATCTGATTTGTAAAACAACATGGCTGCATTCTTCATGTTGTTTTCACTGGGCAGGAAAAGCATAAAATTAAGACACAGGTATTTTGATATCAACTTCAGTATTTCAGCAAAGAAGATTATGATGTTGATGGGTATAAGTAACTTAACTAATATACAGTGTTAGCAAAGCCAATAGAGAAAAATAAGAAAGTAACCAATAAATTAAAAAGTTCATTGATGCACCCATGTTCTTGACAAAGGGGAAGAATTTTCTCTAAAGAAAGTGCTCACATCTGATTAAATAAAAAAAAAAAGCTTTCAGGTATTTTGCGTCTATTATCAATAATGTATCTTGTAATTTTGTTCATAGTACATAGGAGTAAGAGGACAGATTTGCTTTAATGTGACATAAAACTAGAACTAGACCAGCCATCGTTGGATAAACACAACTCATTTCTTTCCTGTAGACAAAAAAAAAACCATTTTCTTGCTTAAATGGCTCTGGAGTAAGTGGGCCATTGCAGAAGTATGTTAACACCTTCAACTCTCTGCAATGTTAGTGTCTTTTATTCTCATAGTGGCTGGTATGGTACTTCTTTTAAGAAAAATGTTGACCTCTTCATAAAGAACATGGATATGTCAATGAATGCTTACATCCCAGGAACTAGGGGGAGAAAAAAACAATAAGAATAAAAATTGAAAATAGCCAGCTTACTTTCAATCTACCAAAAAGTACCCTGTTTACTTTAACTTGAGTCACTCAAGAAATGGCCCCACACACACTGCCCTCTCCCCCCATGTGATGTTATGTCAAAGACTTTTTTATTCTTGAAGAAGTGGGAAAGAGAAATATAATGCATTCTTAGTATGATATAAGATACTTTTGTTTATCTTCTTGATATTGTTTTTAAATTATGATGAAATACATGCAACATGAATTTACCATTTTAAATATTTCTAAGTATACAGTTTAGTGGCATTAAATATATTCATGTTGTGCAAGGATCACCACTATGCCTTTCCATCTTTCCAAACTCAATCTCCATACGCATAAATAATAACTCCCCATTATCTTCTCACCGCAGCCACTGGTAACTGCTATTCTACCTTCTGTCTCTATGAATTTGAACTTTAGGTATCTCATATAAATGGAATAATAAAATATTTGTCCTTCTGGCTTATTTCACTAAGCATGTTTTCAAGGTTCATCCACGATGTAGCATGTAACAGAATTACATTCTTTTTTATGGTTGACTAATATTCCATCATGTGTGTGAGAGTGTGTGTGAGTGTATCACACTTTAATCACACTTTATCCATTCCATTAATGGACATTTCTGCTATTCCCATATTCTGCTATTCCCATTTCTGCTATTTTTTTTACTACTGTGAATAAATGGTTCTGTGACTACTGGTGTACAAAAACATGTTCAGATCCCTGCTTTTGATTCCATCTTCCCAAGTTTTTAAATCATAGAAATAACATAAGTCAAAATGCACACCCATGCATACACAGAGGTACATACACAATTTGAAAAAAAGTATATTTTTTCTGGTAGGTTTTTAAAGATAAATGTAAACTTCTACTCCATGATTTTGTCCAGATCTCTTCTGGTATGTATACTTAAAAGAGTGAGGAGGAAGAAGAATTCAATGTTCTCTAGAACCAGAATGTTCCACTCAACATTGCCTTGCAGAACACAAGGTTATCTTAAATTCCAGCATTAAGAAGCAAGCACTAAACAAGGATTATGGATTTTTACAAATGCAGATATAACTATGATGGTTAAAAGGACACTGTTAAGAGAAATTGTTCAGTGCTTTTTAGTAAATTTACAGAGTTGTGCAACCAATCGTTTTTGGAACATTTTTTTCACCCTAAAAAGATCCTTTGTTTTCTTTGCCATCAAACCCTATTCCTGCCCTTAGCCACATTCAAGCAACCACTATGCTGCTTTGGATTTGCCTTTTATGGACTCTTCAAATAAACAGAATCACATAATGGTCTTTTGCATATATATATATAGGTCTTTTGCATTTAGCTTTTTCTATTTAGCATAATATTCTTGAGGTTCATCCACAGGGTAGCATATTTCTACAGCTTGATCCTGTTCACTGCATTTACCAGTTGATAGACATTTGGATTGCTTCTAGTTTGGGATATTCCTTTAATTCTTGAATATGTACTTTTAATTTCTTGCACTGTCTTTGTTGTGTTTGGGCATGAAGATTGCATTGCCCTCAACAAAAATTGTGAAATGTGTTTTTTTTTTTAATACTTTGGAAGGGTTTTGTAAAATACATTATAATGATCCTTGAAAGTTTGGTAGACATTGCCTATAAATCTACTGTAGTCTGTTTTTTATTTGATAAAAGTTTTATTGGTATTAAATTAATTCATTTTTATGGTTATAGACTATTTGTACAACAATATCGAGTCAAAATTGATGTTACATTTTTCTAGGCATTTGTTCATCGTATCTAAGTTTTTTTAATCACTGGCACAAAGTTGTTTTTATCTTCATATGTGAAAAGTTTTGTGTTCTTTTTTATTTATAATACATTAATTTTAATTACTAATATATTTGTTTTTGATCATTCTCAGCAGATATTTTATTAATATCTCTAAATAAATAGCCTTTCCTAGAATTATGGTTTCTACAATTTTCTGTAGTTTATTTGCTGTACTTTCATGAATTTCTGCTCCTTATTTCTACTCCTTCCTTTTAGTATATTTGTGTTTATCCTGATACTATTTTTGCAGGTTCTTAAGTTATTCTTATAGTTCATTTATAATCAATCTATTTTTCTAATATAAAATGTAAAATTTAACACTCTCCCTTAACCCGATCTTATGAACTTTAAAATTTACTGATCTTATTATAATTTACTTCCATGAATTTGAAAATGTTCATTATCATTTCTCCTTCAATCCATAAGTTGTGTAATTTGAGTATTTAATTTTTCAAAACAATAAATGTTATTTTCCCTGTTTTATTTTATTCTTCTAACCACTGATCACCATCAAACACAATACCTTTTATTCATTTACCTTATTTCTTGTCCATAACCCCCACTAAAATGCAAATACCTTAAGGAGAAGGGATTTTGTTTGTTTTGTTTACTTTGTTTTCCCCAGTGCCTTGATTAGTGTCCAGCACAAATTAACTGCTGAAAAATATTTGTTGAATAATGATTGATATGAAATATATTTGGCTTTTTCTCAATGGCCACAACATAGGTCAGGTACCTTCTATAAAGGACCAAGTAGTAAATATTTCAAGATTTGTGGACCACATATGGTTTCTGTCACATATTCATTTTCTTTTCTTTTTGAAACTTTTACAACCCACTAAAAATGTAGAAAAATGTTCTTAATTTGAGGGCCATACCCAAGTAGGCTATAGGCTTAATTTGGCCCATCAGTTATACTTTGCTGACCATAGGCCTAGATGTTCATTTACTATTAGACAAGTTTACTCTGTAATTTTGAAGATCAGATTTTTATATATGTACATCACAAGCTTGTTAATTGTATTATTCAAGCCTTATATTTTTAAATTAGATTTACCTCTCAATAAGTGAGAATGTTATTTCTAAATCTCCTAATAACATTATACATTTGAAAGTTTCTCTTTACAGTCATATCAGTCTTTGAGTTATATTTTGATCGCCTTATAGAATCATACCTTTTTAAATTAGTACTTCTGTAAGTATCTTTTCTCTCTTGCAAATTGTGTATAACTTTGCTTCTTTTCTTAAATCATCCAATCCGTAGATAATCTCTGTATTTTAATTGAGGAAGTTAGTCTTTATATACTTATTGTGATAACTAAATAGCTAAATTTATTTTCATGATACGTGCTTTCTTTTATTATCTTTTTTTTTTTTTTTAGCAGATAAATCTCAGTTTTACCATAGTCCCTCCTTTCTTCCATTGTTTTATCACTTTCTGTATCCTCCTGGATTTAAAACAGGTCAAACCACTTTTAGAAGTATGCTTCTCACAAAATTTTGAATTACTCAGTTTACCCAAATTAATTATGTAATTTACAAAAAACTTAAAATTTCCAAAATGTATCATAAGTTTATGCTTTAAATGATTCCCCCCCTTAAGATAATAATATATGTGTAGATACAATCTGAAGTGATATTCAAAATATTTAAAAACAAAACAAAAAGTTCTAAACTATCCCTTTCTTTTGAATGTATTGAATACCCTGCATCTGTTCAATTTAAATTTAAAATCTATTCTATTCTTTCAGTGTTATTTCAACTTTATAGATTATTTTCACTTCCTCCTAAATAATATGAAGGTTTTGGAATGCTTTACATTTTATTATCTACCTTTCAGTTTATCTGTTGTTGTTGTTATTATTATTATTATTATTATTATTTGGCTATTCTATCTTGCTCAGTGTCACATGTAAGATAATATTTTATACAGTCATGTTGTCTATTTAGACTTCTCAATGTCTTTCTCTCTTTTCTATCACTAAATTTTCTTGAATTATGTATCTTCTTGCTGAAAGTATTTTAATTATTTTTCTCCCTGAAGCACATGTTATATTAAGAACATATTGATTTTAAACTTACTCAGTTTTGTTTATCTCAAATTGTATTATTTTATTATCACTTTTTTAAAAAGATTTTATTTACTTATTTGACAGAGAGAGATCACAGTAGACAGAGAGGCAGCCAGAGAGAGAGAAAGGGAAGCAGGTTCCCTGCTGAGCAGAAAGCCCGATGCGGGACTCGATCCCAGGACCCTGAGATCATGACCTGAGCTGAAGGCAGCGGCTTAACCCACTGAGCCACCCAGGCACCCTTTTATTCTCACTCTTAAAAGATAACCTTGCTGGATATACAAGTATGTGTTAAGAATTATCCTTTCTAAGCACTTTTAAGAATACTGCTTGATTTCCTTCAATTGAGAAATATACTGTCAATCTGACTGTCATTTCTTTGTACGTCATCTACCTTTTTCTTTGGTTTCTGTTAAGTTTGTCTCCTTTTTTTTTTTTTTTTTTTTTTTAATTTTTTATTTTTTATAAACATATATTTTTTATAAACATATATTTTTATCCCCAGGTCTGTGACTCACCAGGTTTACACACTTCACATCCTTTTTGAAGTGTGTAGTTGTTAATTTCCTTTTATTTTTAATCCTGTGGGAAACATTATACTTTCTGAATCACAAGGTCTATCCTTTTAATAATTCTGAAAAATTCTTAGCCATAACTCTTCAGATATTGATTCTCCCATATATTTTTTTCTCCTTTATTAATTTTTTGCAACCTTGATCTCTCATATGTTAGATATTACT
The DNA here is from genome assembly GCF_030435805.1 of Mustela lutreola. Lineage (NCBI taxonomy): Eukaryota > Metazoa > Chordata > Mammalia > Carnivora > Mustelidae > Mustela > Mustela lutreola. Next base: position 40,197,360 of record NC_081298.1, on the reverse strand, counting down.
GCTCTATCCTCTGGGATTCTTAACATTTCTCACACTTTGTTTTTCATCTCTTTATCTTTCTATGCTACATTCTAGCTAATTTCTTCAAATATATTTTTCAAGTAAGTTATTCTTTCATGAAGTGTGTAGTTTAACTCATCCTTGTGTATATGTGCATTTTTAAATTTTATTTTAAGAATTTCTGTTTTGGGGGGCACCTGGGTGGCTCAGTGGATTAAGACCTCTGCTTTCGGCTCAGGTAATGATCCCAGGGTCCTGGGATCGAGCCCCACATCGGGCTCTCTGCTCAGCAGGGAGCCTACTTCCCCCTCTCTCTCTGCCTGCCTCTCTGCCTACTTGTGATCTCTCTCTGTCAAAAAAATAAATAAAATCTTAAAAAAAAAAAAAAGAATTTCTGTTTTGTTCTTTGATAAGCTACCTGGTCTATTAGTTGCTTATTTTTAAAAATTCTACCTGTTAACTGTTTAAATGACAAATATACTTATTTCTTACTCTGTATCTGATAATTTCAAAATCTAAAGCATTTACGAGTCTAACCCATTAGCGGTTTTGTTTGGATTTCTGTTTGTTTTAGTTTTGCCAATCTATGATTTTTCCCCTTCAATTAGCATTTTTAAAAATATCATAAGGTTATATCTGGCTGAACAGTGAGAATCCCAGGGAAGCTTTACTCCAAGGAGTACTTAACTTCTGCCAGGAACCAGGGGGTAATTGGAACCATTTTTATTTCCATGCTAATGGTTTGAACTACAGAGCCACATAAGGACATCCAGTAGTTATAAATTCTCAGAAGAAAATCTTAATTTTTAGTATTATTTTTATTTCTGATTTGGAGTGGAGATGGGTATAACCAGATTTTACGGTATCTCTCTTTGCTGGCAAGGGAATTTTATTCCTGGTCTATCTTTTCAGCAAGAGTGTATGTAGTCCTATTAGGGCCCAACTTTATGCAGAGTCTCAGATTCAAATGTACCCTTGTGCAGGTCTAAGGTCTAGTCTCCCATTTTCTGTCGGAATTATTAATCCTCAAAGTGTCCTCAAGTCATCCTGGGCTTCATTTCTTTCTTACCACTCCTCTTTCTAAAATCTTAATCTTTTTTTTAAACCTGGAAACCTTTGTTACCTCCTAGCAACATCACCAATTCATTTAAAAGTCTGTTGTTATCCTGCATCTAGGCCTTTTAACAATATCTATTCTCTTATACTGTTACAAGAATCCATATTTTAACTTATTTTATTCCAAAAATGGCTTTTAATCAGTCCTGTTAAACCATTTTTGAGTCTCATACAACACCTATATCAATAGACTGCTTTTAAGCTTTTGAACATCTTAAGAAAATGCATTTGTTTCAACCCATATTCAGTATTAAACTCCAACCTGTAGTGAGAGAGAAATTTAATAAAAGGCTTTATTTTAATTTTGACTTTGATTTTTCCGAATGTTGAAAGATTAATTCTATGCTCTGTTGGATCATTGAGGAGGAAACTCTTTATCTCAGCATCTAAGTAGAAATTAAGTGTAGCTGACAGGTTCCAGAGACAAGCATTCTAAAATGAATTTTTAAAAGAAAACAATAGATTTTCTTCTTCTTACTGAATATACTCTTGTCTACTGGGAGAAGAAAATGTAAATTAGTGAGGTAGTGTTTCTGTACCAACAACCAGATGGTGGTTTTAAGATAAAATAATAATTTACTGGACTCTCTTCTCTTCTGTTCCAAACCATATGCTTATTATAGCTTCTTTTTATGTTTACTAATAGCCCATTTAGAAGAGGAAATATGGCTGAAATCTTCTGAGATTACTTTGGGTCTAAGTTTGGAGGGGATGCATGAAGATACTGTCTTTTCACCTAAGTGCAGTAGTATTGTTTAATAAAATTTCATGTAGATCCAGTTGATATCATTGACAGAAGACTATCAATGATATTTTTACTGAGCACGTACTATGTGGCATCAACTGTGCTAATCAATTCTAGGTAGGTTTAATTTAGTCTTTACTACAACCCAATGAGAATGCATCATTAGTCCCATTATACACACAATTATACACACACACACACACACACATATACATATATAGTGGTTAACCAATAACCTTATGAACTTGACAGGCTAGTTCACCTCCCCCCAAATAGCCTGTCAAGTTCATAAGGCAAAAAGGTGGCAGGACCTGAAGGAGAGCTATCTAATCAACTTACACTTTACTATGCCTTTATTATGCTTACACTTTATTACACTTTCTTCAATTACATGGCAGTACGTAGGAATGTCTGTGCATCTTAGTGTGGTCCTTTAAATAGACCACTCCCTCATCAACACACACATTGTTGACTTCCTGCAAAATCTGTATCTTCTCAGTAACAAAAGCAGTCAAAATATTTTTAAAAGATAAATTCTGGGTATATGGGATATCACCAGGTCAAATTAAGCATAGATAATCCAATGGATTTTTCTAAAATTGTTGAGATTGGAAAACAGTACTTAAAAATTTATTCAGCAAAATATGGACCCGATTTCAAATACATATAGAAAAATCCTATCAGAGGATTTAAATGGGTTTAATAAGTTGTTTTACCAATCCTTTCTCTTTTAACTGGACAAAGAGCACATTAGAAAGGGGTTGGGGGATGGGATCATGTCTATTTTTTTTTCCTGTCTATACCTGTCAAAGAGTAGGAACTCATTAATTTTTTGAGTAAATAAATGACTCATAGGCTTGACATTTAGTGAGATCCTTATAGAACAATAGGGCCAAATAACAAATATGTCTTTCTTTAAAAATATGTATTGCTCTGGGGTGCCTGGGTGGCTCAGTCTGTTAAGTGTCTACCTTCAGCTCAGGTTATGATCTCAGGGTCCTGAGATAGAGCCCAACATCGGGCTCTCTGCTCAGCAAGGAACTTGCTTCCTCCTCTCTCTCTGCCTGCCTCTCTGCTTACTTCTGAGCTCTCTCTCTCTGTCAAATAAATAGATAAATAAATAAATAAACTTTAAAAATATGTATTGCTGTTAGACTCTCCAAATCAATCAAACCTGGAAATTTGCCCAATCTTGTAACAGTGCTTTTAAGATGTCCTTAATTAGCTTGTTAATCTTAAATTGTCTTTTACAGATGATTTTGTCAGATGCTCCACTGCCTTCTGGAGATCTAACCAGGAGGGCTTCAGCCTAGAAGGACTGGGGAGCATGCTAACTAGAACACCTTTCAGGAATAGGAAATTAAAGTCCACAAATCTGAACATCTGATGCACTTGGACTTCTAAAACTCCCAATCTTTTCATGTTTCAGTCCTAAAAAAACAAACAACAACAACAGTAACAATAACAACAAACTTCTATCATCCTACAATGATTAAAACTTAGGAAGAAAATAAATAATCCATTTTGGGACCATTAGAGAACAAGAAAACTTCCTTTTTAGGACATCTCCAACTGGGAGGTATGAAAAGATAATTAGTTAATTAAGAATTACTTGTAGCAGTAGGTAAGCAGGATATTTGATAGTGTTTTCAGAAAGTTGAGTCAGGTAACATTCTGAGAATCCATCCCAAACATCCACCCAAATATATGGCTGATTCAAACACCACAAGCACTCAAAGTTAAAGGCTTCCTGGCTCATTTTTGTATCCCTTCTTTGGATCCTGAGGGCAACAACAGCAATGATTTCTTCATGTAGTGGGATGTGAGGAGTGTTGAAGTGCATGAACAGAACAGCCAATGTCATGAAGAGATGGCTACAAAGTCTGTAGAATCCTCCCAATAAATCATGAATCTAACTATAGTAGCCTGAACTGGGAATGGATAAAATCGCATGGATTTCATTGGTAAGCCTTCAAAAAAAAATCTGTTTCCTGATACAACTTGATAAGCTAAAAACTATATAATTCATGATATGCAGCACTGATTTCCATTACTAATTTAGCATTTCCTACAAGCATGACACCTGGATCAGATTAACCACCTCCATCAGAGTAGGTAGGGTAGATGAGAGAACTTTTTGAGCCATCAGTTTATGTGTGCTAAATAAGTAGAAGGGGGTATAAAAGACATTAAGAGGGACCACATAAGCCAGGAGGTAAACTTGTTAGATTTTTCAACTAAACACAGCTCTCTTGACAGTTAGGATTCTAGAATTTTTATAATGGTGTCAAAAGAGGTAACTGTTGGGCTTGCTTTGAAGTTTCATTTGCATAAAAATTGCATGGCTTAATTTAGATTGTGCTTATTTGGGGTGAGTGAAAAGAGGTGCTAGAAATATAGAACTGGAGAGTGCAACTCTGTTTTTATTTGACACAATTACTATCTCAATGCCTTTTTTTTTTTAATTTTTTATTTTTTATAAACATATATTTTTATCCCCAGGGGTACAGGTCTGTGAATTACCAGGTTTACACACTTCACAACACTCACCAAAGCACATACCCTCCCCAATGTCCGTAATCCCACCCCGTTCTCCCAAACCCCCTCTCCCCAGCAACCCTCAGTTTGTTTTGTGAGATTAAGAGTCACTTATGGTTTGTCTCCCTCCCAATCCCATCTTGTTTCATTGATTCTTCTCCTACCCACTTAAGCCCCCATGTTGCATCACCACTTCCTCATATCAGGGAGATCATATGATAGTTGTCTTTCTCTGCTTGACTTATTTCGCTAAGCATGATACGCTCTAGTTCCATCCATGTTGTCGCAAATGGCAAGATTTCATTTCTTTTGATGGCTGCATAGTATTCCATTGTGTATATATACCACATCTTCTTGATCCATTCATCTGTTGATGGACATCTAGGTTCTTTCCATAGTTTGTCTATTGTGGACATTGCTGCTATAAACATTCGGGTGCATGTGTCCCTTTGGATCACTACATTTGTATCTTTAGGGTAAATACCCAATAGTGCAATTGCTGGGTCATAGGGCAGTTCTATTTTCAACATTTTGAGGAACCTCCATGCTGTTTTCCAGAGTGGCTGCACCAGCTTGCATTCCCACCAACAGTGTAGGAGGGTTCCCCTTTCTCCGCATCCTCACCAGCATCTGTCATTTCCTGACTTGTTGATTTTAGCCATTCTGATTGGTGTGAGGTGATATCTCATTGTGGTTTTGATTTGTATTTCCCTGATGCCGAGTGATATGGAGCACTTTTTCATGTGTCTGTTCGCCATCTGGATGTCTTCTTTGCAGAAATGTCTGTTCATGTCCTCTGCCCATTTCTTGATTGGATTATTTGTTCTTTGGGTGTTGAGTTTGCTAAGTTCTTTATAGATTCTGGACACTAGTCCTTTATCTGATATGTCGTTTGCAAATATCTTCTCCCATTCTGTCAGTTGTCTTTTGATTTTGTTAACTGTTTCCTTTGCTGTGCAAAAGCTTTTGATCTTGATGAAATCCCAATAGTTCATTTTTTCCCTTGCTTCCCTTGCCTTTTGCGTTGTTCCTAGGAAGATGTTGCTGCAGCAGAGGTCGAAGAGGTTGCTGCCCGTGTTCTCCTCAAGGATTTTGATGGATTCCTTTCGCACATTGAGGTCCTTCATCCATTTTGAGTCTATTTTTGTGTGTGAAGACACCTCCAGATTTAAAGTGAGGGGGTGGAAAAGAATTTACCATGCTAATGGACATCAGAAGAAAGCAGGAGTGGCAATCCTTATATCAGATCAATTAGATTTTAAGCCAAAGACTATAATAAGAGATGAGGAAGGACACTATATCATACTCAAAGGGTCTGTCCAACAAGAAGATCTAACAATTTTCAATATCTATGCCCCCAACGTGGGAGCAGCCAACTATATAAACCAATTAATAACAAAATCAAAGAAACACATCAACAATAATACAATAATAGTAGGGGACTTTAACACTCCCCTCACTGAAATGGACAGGTCATCCAAGCAAAAGATCAGCAAGGAAATAAAGGCCTTAAACGACACACTGGACCAGATGGACATCATAGATATATTCAGAACATTTCATCCCAAAGCAACAGAATACACATTCTTCTCTAGTGCACATGGAACATTCTCCAGAATAGATCACATTCTCGGTCCTAAATCAGGACTCAACCGGTATCAAAAGATTGGGATCATTCCCTGCATATTTTCAGACCACAATGCTCTAAAGCTAGAACTCAACCACAAAAGGAAGTTTGGAAAGAACCCAAATACATGGAGACTAAACAGTATCCTTCTAAAGAATGAATGGGTCAACCGGGAAATTAAAGAAGAATTGAAAAAAATCATGGAAACAAATGATAATGAAAATACAATGGTTCAAAATCTGTGGGACACAACAAAGGCAGTCCTGAGAGGAAAATATATAGTGGTACAAGCCTTTCTCAAGAAACAAGAAAGGTCTCAGGTACACAACCTAACCCTACACCTAAAGGAGCTGGAGAAAGAACAAGAAAGAAACCCTAAGCCCAGCAGGAGAAGAGAAATCATAAAGATCAGAGCAGAAATCAATGAAATAGAAACCAAAAAAAACAATAGAACAAATCAACGAAACTAGGAGCTGGTTCTTTGAAAGAATTAATAAAATTGATAAACCCCTGGCCCAACTTATCAAAAAGAAAAAAGAAAGGACCCAAATAAACAAAATCATGAATGAAAGAGGAGAGATCACAACTAACACCAAAGAAATACAAACTATTATAAGAACATACTATGAGCAACTCTACGGCAATAAATTTGACAATCTGGAAGAAATGGATGCATTCCTAGAAACATATAAACTACCACAACTGAACCAGGAAGAAATAGAAAGCCTGAACAGACCCATAACCAGTAAGGAGATTGAAACAGTCATTAAAAATCTCCAAACAAACAAAAGCCCAGGGCCAGACGGCTTCCCGGGGGAATTCTACCAAACATTTAAAGAAGAACTAATTCCTATTCTCCTGAAACTGTTCCAAAAAATAGAAATGGAAGGAAAACTTCCAAACTCATTTTATGAGGCCAGCATCACCTTGATCCCAAAACCAGACAAGGATCCCACCAAAAAAGAGAGCTATAGACCGATATCCTTGATGAACACAGATGCGAAAATACTCAACAAAATACTAGCCAATAGGATTCAACAGTACATTAAAAAGATTATTCACCACGACCAAGTGGGATTTATTCCAGGGCTGCAAGGTTGGTTCAACATCCGCAAATCAGTCAATGTGATACAACACATCAATAAAAGAAAGAACAAGAACCATATGATACTCTCAATAGATGCTGAAAAAGCATTTGACAAAGTACAGCATCCCTTCCTGATCAAAACTCTTCAAAGTGTAGGGATAGAGGGCACATACCTCAATATCATCAAAGCCATCTATGAAAAACCCACCGCAAATATCATTCTCAATGGAGAAAAACTGAAAGCTTTTCCGCTAAGGTCAGGAACACGGCAGGGATGTCCATTATCACCACTGCTATTCAACATAGTACTAGAGGTCCTAGCCTCAGCAATCAGACAACAAAAGGAAATTAAAGGCATCCAAATCGGCAAAGAAGAAGTCAAATTATCACTCTTCGCAGATGATATGATACTATATGTGGAAAACCCAAAAGACTCCACTCCAAAACTGCTAGAACTTATACAGGAATTCAGTAAAGTGTCAGGATATAAAATCAATGCCTTTTTTTAAAGAAAAAAAAATTCAATGGCCCATAATACTAAAAACTGAATTAACTGCAAGTGTTCAAGACTAATGGATTTTTGATACTGCATGAAGAAAATTAAATTTAAATTAAAGGCTCTCATGGGTAATGGCATATATGCCTATAGATATCTGGATATGTTTAATGTTTGCTTATTATATCAAAGTATTATTTTTCCTTCCTCTAAAACACAAATCTGAAATTCTGCAGTAGCTCCCAGAACTCTTAGAATAGAGTTACCCTCTTACCCTGAACCTAGCTAACAAGATGTTGTTGGATAGTATCCAACTAAACTTATTCTCAATATCATCTCACAGCATTGCTTTTACTTTCTGCCCTGCAAACCCATGGCCTTATATCCATTCCTTGGATGAATTCCTCTAGTGCTCAGGATGCTCCCATTGCCTGGAATTCCCATTCTATCCCACTCTTTGCTGACTACCTTTGTCTCAGATCGAACATCATTTCCAAAGAAAATTTTTCTCTGGTTGCCAACACTCACCTCCACCTAGTCCTTCTAAGTGATACTTCCCTGATATTCTCTCATTCTCTCATAAATTCCTTTTAACTGCCTTACCTTCTAAAATAGACAGTACTTACGCATTTACTGTATATTTATTATTTCGTGTTTATCTGTTTAACAGGTCTTGTTATCCCTCATTCTCATCTACTCTAGATCAGAAGGCCCAAATGAACAGGACGCATGTGTTTTTTTTGTTTTGTTTTGTTTCTTAAGATTTTATTTATTTATTTGACAGACAGAGATCATGAGTAGGCAGAGAGGCAGGTGGAGAGAGAGGGGGAAGCAGGCTCTCAGCTGAGCAGAGAGCCCAACGCGGGGCTCGATCCCAGGACCCTGAGATCATGACCCGAGCCGAAGGCAGAGGCTTTAACCCACTGAGCCACCCAGGTGCCCCAGGACACATGTAGTTTTGTTCTCTACCATATATTCAGTATCTAGCACATAGTAGGAATTCAATTCTTACGTGTTAAGTTTAGTTAAACAACAACAACAAAAATTAGAGACTATCTAATACAAACTCAGTTTATCTATTAGTAAATTGAAGTCCCAAGATGTTAAATAATATTGTGGTTCAAGTTCATATAGCTTGTTAAAGCCAGATACAGATAGATAAACATAATAGCGGCTAACATTTCTCAGCACTTATGATAGGCAGGTTCTCTTTACATATATTCATTCGTTTAATTTTCACAAGATTTCTCTGTGGTAGATATTATAACTTCTCCATTTAGCATATGAAGAAACTAAAGCAAAGGAAATTAAAATGATTAGTTATTCATGGAACTAGAATTCCAATGCTTATGACTAGGTGTTACTACCATGATCTTAATGCTAAATAAAGGTAAATCCAAAATCTCTTTGTGCCTATATTTATGTGGAAATAGAGATGTGGATAGATTTACAGAGAAACATTTCATTAGTCTCCCATCCCAATTTCCTTACCTTTTTCTGTATCCATTATGCCAGTGGATTCCTTAACAAATGAAAACATTGCAGTTGCCTATAGTTTCTCAAATCACTAAGATACTTTTGCCATTTCTCTCACATTTGACCTGTTTCTACCATGCCACTTCCCGTGCCAAGGATTGGGGGTTACTCTTTCTTACTGCTGCCTTGTTTAATTGCAAGAGCCTCATCTCCTTTTTCCCATCTTTTCTTCAGACACCACATTCCACACACTCTGTCAAAACATTAATGGCTTCCACCAACCTCTAAGAGGCAGTTCAAACTTTACTAGGGTATCCAGTAACTCTCCATGCCCTGGTCTTTGCTTTCCTTTCCAATTTATCTTTTATCAGTTTCTCTCATGCAACTTTTGTTTCTATTAAGTCATCAGGATTGTAAGTGTCCAAAAACAGAGCAGTTCTACCTACACTCCTTTGTTAATTTATTTAATCTTCTTGAAATATCTCTCCTCTTCCAGTATTTTCTTGTACAGGAAGTCAATTCAAAGGCCTCAAGATCCAACTTTCCCAGTGCCCTCAGCTAGAATTTAGTATCTTCCTCTTCTGCTTTCTAATAGTACATTACTTATACATTATTAGACAAATACTACATATTGTAGTGTGTGTGTGTGTGTGTGTGTGTGTGTGTGGGCAGGTGTGAGGGAGGGAGGGAGGGAAAGATGGGGGCAAGGGTAGAGAAAACTCCTCTACCAGATTATAAACTCCTATAGGACAGGGGAACTGGATCACCCAGCGACTCACATGGCGAGAATACAATTCATTCTCCCATGCCAATCAATCAATCAACCAATCAACCTCCTTATACAATTAGACTTTGTAGAAGAAATGATTGCCTTCTTCCATTTGGTTTCCACAAGAATAAAGCAAACCATATTTTTCATTTTACCTCTCTCAAAAAGTGAATTATAAAATGACCCTTACTTTATTCTCTGTCAGAGTATATTTCAATCACTGTACTTCTATACCAACTCATAGAGTTGTATATATTTTTTAAAAACCCAAGATATATATCCTAAAGAGTCTTCTTGATTGAACTCATACTTCAATAAAATTTCTAGGGTAATAAGTTTGACAAAACTGTGGATATACACAAAGAAATAAGAAAAGCCAAAAAAATGAACCAAAATCAGGTTAAAAGGGGAGTGGGGCTTTTACCAAAAGTCATATTATTATCACATCACAGAAGACACACTTTTCCCCAAGGATTTATCCTTTTTGTTCCATAAAAATACTAGAGAAAAAAAGACAATAGAGAGTCTAGAAAGATTCTTATTATGTTAATTGGTTAATAGGGTTTCAAATGTAAATTATATCTTATTATTACCTCTTGAATTTTGTGTTTATCTTTATACATACTTACATTAAAATGGAAAAGGAAATTTCCTTTTTAACTTTGTAGGTAGAAAACAAAGATATGTTGCAGATAGTGGTCTATGCATTGTAGGGAGAAAAATACATTAGATTATAAAGAGAGATAAAAGGGGGGAAAAAGAACTATACTCAACATCTCCATATTTCCTGCTGATAAATGTAGAATTCAATATAAGGCTTGTCATCCTATAAGTGAGAAGTCCGAGCTCTTGAATCACTTTATATTCCATTAGTATCTATTTTTCAGTCTACTCAACATGTTAATGATCTTATTGTAGAATTTTAGAAATCATAGATTCACAGGTAAACACAAAAACCAGTAGTTGCCCTTTTAAAAAATGACTAAAATTGTAGGAACTGAGCACAAGATTTCTATTTGCATTGCAAACAGATGACCAAGGACCAAGGACAGTTATTTTTTTTTTTTTAAGATTTTATTTATTTATTTGACAGAGAGAGATCACAAGTAGGCAGAGAGGCAGGCACAGAGAGAGAGAAGAGGAAGCAGACTCCCTGCTGAGCAGAGAGCCCGATGCGGGACTCGATCCCAGGACCCTGAGATCATGACCTGAGCCGAAGGCAGCGGCTTAACCCACTGAGCCACCTAGGCCCCCCCAAGGACAGTTACTGAAATGAACTTAACACACATATAAATTGAAGGTAGTATCACTGACCTCCTATTCTCTGTATTTTAACATTTTTTTCTGCTCAGGTAGAGTTGTTCAAGATTTGTACTTGAAATAATTTGTTTGAATCTATCCTGCTTTTTATTAAGTTTTGAGGTTTATGGGAAGGACAGCCTCCCTATGGAACTCCATTTTCTAATCTGTGAACTCAGCAGGGGAAAGAATAACGATCATGTGAGGTTTTTGTAGGGATAAAATATGAAACACATATTCAAAAACATGTGTCAAGCAACATAAATGTTGGTTACTGTTGTTATTTTTAATAGTAAGTAGTACTGGTGTTATTAGGATCATAACTATTATCTTAAAATTTGAATTACTTTTTTTTTTAAAAGATTTTATTTGAGAGAGAGAGAGCTAGCAGGAGCCGGGGGAGGGGCTGAGGGAGAGGAGAAGCAGACTCCCCAGTGAGCAGGGAGCCAATGAGTATGAGGAGGATGATGTGGGGCTTAACATGGGGCTCCATGTGCGGCTCAATCCCAGAAACCTGTGATCATGACCTGAGCCAAAGGCAGCCAATTAACCAACTGAGCCACCCAGGTGCCCCACAATTTGAATTACTTTTAACAAAGAAGAGGTGCCTGTTTGGAGGAAACAGGAAGGTTAATAGCCATACATTTCAAAATCAATTTGAAGCCATTTCCATAAAGGGGCACAATATACTCTATTCTGTCATAGGAACATGATGTGATTCATTATAAAGTGATGATACATCTTGCATTTGTGTCTTAGTTGGAATTACACATTACATGTTCCTAATGGGAGGTGTGGTGAGGGGACAGAGGGAGTTGCCACACCCCAAGTGGTAACTGGAGGGAGTTTAATGAAGGGTTTATTTTTCAAAAGGGAGATGATAAAGTACCCTAAGACATGTACGAATGAGAAGACTTTACCACCATAGCCTAACGGGTCAAGGAGAGAAAGCAGTTACTGGAAGCCAATGGAAACTATAGCTGAGGAAGAGACCTGCTTCTGTACAGTAATATAACTACTGCTAATCTACATCTGCAGGTCAACATACACCTTGACCTCTTTCTTGTCCTAAGCTCAGATCTCTTGACAGTGTCTACCACTGGCTGAGGAAGAAATCCAAGTAATGCTGTCCATAAACTTTGGTCTCCTGGGGCACAGAGTGGGGTGCAAAAGGGTGAAGAGTGAATTATGGAACAAAAGTAAGACACCCAGGATTCTAACCTATATGTTACCATTCAACACTGGCTAGTGAGCTTCTCATAACAATTACCAAAAAGGAACATAAAATCAAAACACACAGTCACAGAACTACAAAACCATTCAATGCTAACCACATACACATGATAGTGTCACAATGACATTTTAAAAAATTGATTAAGTATTAGTGAAACATAAATAGTGGGCTAGGAAGTAAAAGCATATACAGTGCTTTCATTACAGAAAACTCACAACAAAATAAAGTTAATCTGACACAGATTTAATGATGGGTGTTTTGTTATTTTAACTTTTAAAGTTAATTCTGCCAGGGGCAAGAGGGAAATACAGAACAAAAGATAGTTGTGCCAATGACTTAGCTAATATTGCTATTGAGTCAAATCTAGGTTTACCAAAAGTCTTCCAAGGGGAAGGCAAGAGAAGGGATAAGTGACACAGCTGGAAGCGAGCTGCTCATCTCCTTCTGAACACCTTTGGCCTTCCCTTCTCTCCCCCAAGCACTCTTCATTCCTCCTCCTGGAAAAAGGAGGAAGCTGAGATGAATCTTCTAGGCCCAGAGTGTTTATTCCAGGAATTCAGTAGAGGATGGGCTTAGCAAAAGGAATCCATTTGGAAGAGCTTCTTGGGTAATTGTGTTAAAGATGCCGAGCACTGTAGAGTGTTTTAAACAAGGATAAGTTGAAGGGGTACATGATATCAATTATGAGCTGATGGGGGATGGGCCAAGGGGAACCAATCTTCCCTAAAGAGAAAAGTGAAGGAGGGGAAAAAGCTTACATTTGTGTTACTAAACTGAACAGTAATAATTTGATATTGAAGTTTTTCTCTATGCCATTAATGACCCTAATCGAAGTAAAATAGAAAGCTGAGTGTTGTGCTAGAATTAGTCTGATAGCCAACGTGGGAAATTAAGGACAAGGCATTATTACTATGGGAAGCAGTCCCCACCCAGCGTTTCTCTTGCCTAGCTCTTCATATTTTTTCCATCAACTCCTTAGCCACATCTCAAAGTGAAGATAAGAAATAAGGAAATTGCAAGGAATAAAGAATTTGTGAGGGCGGCAAGGGTTATAGTTTGGGCTTTATTTCACCTGTGTGAGTACAATGAAAGTTTATCTAAGCAGCAAATGCTACCTACATGTCACCATCTAGAGATAAGGAAATGCACTATTCAAAACTCAGAGGTCAGGATATCTTATTCAGAATTGACTTATATTGCTGGTAACTCACAAAAGCAAAACAGAAGAAATTAGATAGTTCTTTTTTTCTTTATTTTTTAGAGTAGTTTAAGGTTCACAGCAAATTTGAGAGGAAAGTACAGAGGTTCCCCATATTCCTCTTATCCCTATACATGCATAGCCTCCTCCATTATCAATATTCCCCATCAGAGTGGTAGAGCAGTGCCCCGCCCCCACCCATGGTATATTTTCCATAGACTCCCAGTGGATGCCTGAAACCACGGCAGTACTGAATTCTATGTATACTATGCTTTGCATAGTAAAAATTCAACTTATAAATTAGGCATGGTAAAAGATCAACAAAAATAACTAATAATAAATATAACAACCATAACAACATACTGTAATAAAATTTATATACATGTGGTCAGTCTCAGAATATCTTATTGCACTGCACTCATCCTTCTTGTGATGATGTAAGATTATGAAATGCCTATATGATGAGATGAAATTAGGTGAATGATGGAGGCATTATGATGTAGTGTTAGGATATATCAAAAATGATATGTCAAAAAAGAGGATCATCAGCTTCTGAACTGTGTTAACTATGGGTAAATGTAACCATTGAAAATGAAACTGTAGGTAAGGGGAGACTGCTATACATTTGTTCCAACTGATGCACCTGCAATGAAATACCATCATCACTCCAAGTCCATACTTCAGGGTTCACTCTTGATGTTGCACATTCTATGGGTTTGTACAAATGTATAATGACACATATCTATTATACTGTCATACAGAAGAGTTTCACTGCCCTACTTGGTGCTTTGTATATACCTCTCTCCCCTACCTCTGTCCCCTGGCAACTAATGATCTTTTTACTGTCTCCAGAGTTTTGCCTTTTCCAAAGTGTCATATAGTTGGAATTATACAGTATATAGTCTTTTCAGATTAATTAATTAATTAATTAAGTAATATACATTAAGGTTCTTCCATAACTTCTCATGGTTTAAGAGCTCATGGTAAAAGAGCTTTCTTTTTAACACTGAATAGTATTCCACTATCTTGATGTACCACAGTTTATCCATTCACCTACTGAGAAACATCTCAGTTGCTTTCAACGTTTAGCAATCATACATAAAGCTGTTATACATATCCATGTGCAAATTTTTGTGTAGACATAAGTTTTCAGTTCTTTTGGGTAAATATCAAGGAACACCATCCCTGGATCATGTGGTAAAGGCCAATTTAGTTTTGTTACAAAATCACCAAACAGTTTTCCAAAGCAACAGTACTATCTTGCATTCCCACCAACAGTGAATACAGTTTCTGTTGCTCCAGGTCCTCAACAACATTTTGTGTTGTCAGTGTTCTAGCTAATAGATGTCTAGTTGTATCTTATTGTTGTTTTATTTTAAGTTTCCCTGATAACATAGGATGTAGAGCATTTCTTCCTGTGTTTATTTGCTATCTGCATATTTTCTTTGGTGAGCTGTCTGGCATCTTTTTTAATTAGTTTGTTTGTTTTCTTATTGTTGAGTCTTAACATTTCTTTGTATATTTTGGACAGTAGTTCTTTATCAGATATTCCTTTTGCAAGTACTTTTTCCTAGTCTATGGCTTTTTTTCTAATTCTCTTCACATTATCTTTCTCAGAGCTGAAGTTTTTAATCTTAAACAAATTCCAGCTTATCAATTATTTCTTTCATGGATTGTGTCTTTGGTGTTGTAGGCTTTTTTTTTAACTTATTTCTTATCATAAACTAAGTTATTGGATATTAATATAGAGACTGCAGTCTAAGGGAGATTACCACACATGTCTAATTTTATTGTCATTTATTTGTTCATTCATTAACATATTTAATAAATTAATACCAAGAATTGTTTCAGGTATTAGAGATTCTGTAGTGATTAAGCCACTATTTCTGCACTCAGGTAGTTCCTGGTCTAATGGAGAAATTTATGATAGACAAAAAGAATATTCTTTGGCACTGTAGACCCCAGGGAAGGAACACCTAAGTCTGGGGTCAATAGGAAGAATCAATAATAAGTTCCTGGGGCACCTGGGTGGCTCAGTGGGTTAAGCCTCTGCCTTCGGCTCAGGTCATGATCTCAGGGTCCTGGAATCGAGTCCCACATTGGGCTCTCTGCTTGGTGGGGAGCCTGCTTCCCCTCTCTCTCTGCCTGCCTCTCCCTCTCTCTGTCAAATAAATAAATAAATGAATAAATAAATAAATAAGTTCCTAAAGAAGAAGACCTCTAAAGAAAGGAAGAGAGGTATTTCCCAGGTAAATAGGACCAGGGTAGGCCATTCAGAAAGAGGGGAGAGACGAAATAAAGACATGGAAAATCCGTGTATGAGGCATTCTTTAAGTCTGTAAACATGGCTAGAGTATAATGGACAGAAACCCTTCCTAAGAGATGGAGCTGGAAGGGAGGGCAGGGCCAGGCTAAAGGAGGCTGCATGTGAGACTGGATTGCATCCTAAAGTCTATGGGAGTTGAAATAATTTTCTGTGATACCCTGACAAGATCAGATTCATCTGACACACTGTATGCATCAAACGACATACACTGATGACCTGTTATAAATATAGAACTCTGTTCTACATATTGATAATAACAATTATCATTATTAAAACTTAATATGTCCTCTACTGTCAAAGCAAAGGGGGTACTGGTCTTATCATTATTATTTATTACTATTACTTTCTTAATTTTATTTTTTTCTAAGTGCAGAAACAGAAGAATAGATATTTTCATACAATTCATCCTAGATTTCAGCTCTTACATAGAGCAAGGAGTCTGCCTACAAATCTCTCACACTTTTCGCCATGACACCATCTTGACTCACTAATCATTCACTTTAAGATTTCTTAAACAGGAAATTTCTTCCTGCCTAAGAAGCCTCTTTATTGTGTTTTTTTTTTTAAACAAACATATAATGTATTATTAGCTCCAGGGGTACAGGTCTGTGAATTGCCAGGTTTACACACCTCACAGCACTCACCATATCACATACCCTCCCCAATGTCCGTAACCCCACCACCCTCTCCCTACCCCCTTCCCCCCAGTCACCCTCAGTTTTTTTGTGCCAGTAAGAGTCTTTTATGTCTTTATGGTCTGTCTCCCTCCCAATCCCATCTTGTTTCATTTATTCTTTTCCTACCCCCCAAACCCCCCACATTGCATCTCAACTTCCTCATATCAGAGAGATCATATGATAGTTGTCTTTCTCTGATTGACTTATTTTGCTAAGCATAATACCCTCTAGCTCCATCCATGTCGTTGCAAATGGCAAGATTTCATTTCTTTTGATGGCTGCATAGTATTCCATTGTGTATATATATATATATATATATATATATATATATATATATATACCACATCTTCTTTATCCATTCATCTGTTGATGGACATCTAGGTTCTTTCCATAGTTTGGCTATTGTGGATTGCTGCTATAAACATTCGGGTGCATGTGCCCCTTCAGATCACTATGTTTGTATCACCTCAATATTATCAAAGCCATCTATGAAAACCCACTGCCTCTTTATTCTTGATAGTGGCATAGCTAATTCCATCTTCAAAGCAAGACAATGCCATGAGACTCATTTGCGCAAAGTAAGGGGAGAGGTTCCATTCTGAGAGTTGGCTTAACTTTCTTGCCCATTGCCAGCCTCTCTCCAGTCAGCCACTACACTACAGTCTGAATAAAATCTTGCCAGTGCCTCTCCTAAGCATGACTCTAAGGGAAGTTGAGGAATGAAGACACTGAGCTGCAGAGAAGCTCAGTCCAATATTGTGGGAGGGGCCATACTACTTCTCTTCATGTTCTAAGGACATTTACTTTGGGCTAGAGAAATGCTGCTGGCAGAAAATTCTGCATCAGCAGGAAAATAAGGCTCTACACAGCCAGGTGTAAATGTAAGAACAAAAAGAGAAAGCAAATTACTTGGAATGAAGTAGGGGTTACTCTATTGAGCCTCAGTGACTAAAAAAAAAAAAAAAAAAAAAAAAAGTGACTGAAAAATGTATTTTCAGAAGGATCCATTAAGACTCTGATATTACATATTGGTCATATTAAAAGCAAATCCTTTAACTTTTTTTGAAAGTACAGAAAGTACAAACAAGTATAGAGCTACATGGATTTTCACAAACTGAACATACGCCTGTAACCAGCATTGAAATCAAGAAACAGGACATGACCAGTACCCCAGAAACCCTTCTAAGCACTTTAATTCTGATTTCTGGCTCCTTACATTAACTTTACTTGTTTCAAGGTTTCACACAATTGGACTCATTCAGTGTGTATGTTTGATGCCTGGCTTTGTTCATCTAACATCTTGCTTGTGAGATGGGTCCATATAGCTGTGTGTCATTATTCTCATTGTTGTACAGTGTTTCTTTGAGTTCATATCTCGAGTTTTTATCTAGACAATTATAATAATTTTCATAAGAATAGCCATAGTGTGGATCCATTTCAGATCACTCAGATAGAGGTAATAATTTAGATTATACTAATAATGAATATGGGTTCCAGGACAATGTTTCAGCCTCTTTAAGATAAAAAAATATATAGCTAAAAATAGTTTTGATGAGAGAAAGGGGATAAAATGTTACACAGAGATTGCTAGAATGAATCAAGGGTTGGAGGGAAATGTTGGAATGATAATACTTATCTATTTGTAATAAAGTAAAGACCCTAGATGAGAAGAAAAAATCACATGCTATACCTATTCTACACACACACACACACACACACATACACACACACACACACAATTCTTCCCCTTTCCTCAATGTTGAAATAATGTGTTTCCCCATATTTCACTATTTCCTATGTAAAACACTCTTCACAAAATCTGAACTTTCAGTCAAACCCAGTATATAGATAAGAGATAAGGAAATTATGTAGTAGCAATTTAGCACTCAATCTCTGTCATTTGAAGATGACAGCATCAGTTGAAAAGAGGAAAAAGTACCATGAATTTAAATCCTAAAATAAAGGCATTTGGTTCATCCTGAATACAACATTTAGAACAACATCCTTGACTTTTCTTCCACTCTGATTTACAACTTGTTCTCCTTGGGGATGCTCTGATTTCAAGGGTATTAAAATATGATTTACTTACATAAGGCCAATTGAGGGTTATCCTGTTCTCAAAAATTAGGGACCAGCACTGCGCCACAAATGGAACAAACATGTTAATCGTGTTAAAACTGGGTCTCAATGATTGAAAGAGTCAGGACGCAAATCACAATGATTAACCATGATGACAAAACCAGAAACAAATTTATACTCTAAAGAACAGCTTATTATCCCTTTTTGCTTGTCTTCTCAAAGCTAGGGTTAATAAAATTGGTGTCTCAGGATGGCTCATCTTGATCTTTTATGGTTTCAAAATAAAGGAAAAATGTTTCTCCTTTTCTCTCTTTTAAAAAATATATATATAAAAGAATGAATAAAAATCAGATATACCAGGAAAAGAAAAGATCAAATGTAAAAACAAACATCAACAAAAACAAAAACAAAAAACAAACAAGCAAACAAAAAACATTTCCAGGATTCAACTTACTTCTTTGATTATAACATGTTTCAGTTAACAAAATAGGAGAAAATTGAGGAGATCCTGGTCTAGTTTGATCCACCCTAATTGTGCTACTTTTGATAGATTTTGCATTTCCATAAGGAGAACACAATGATCAAATTATCTTTATATCACTCCACTAATATGTAAAGTTTATTTAATTTCCTTGCCATCTACAAAAATGATATGCCAGGGATTAGAGCAAAATAAAACAAAACAAAGCAAAATTAGGCCTTGATTCCCATTTTCACTATTATACTGAGGCTTAAAAAAGTAAAGGATCAGAACACTGAATATTGATCACCTATATACTATATAATACAAAGACTTCAATAATTACCAACATTTCTGAAAATCCTATATTCTACTATATTGAAACATTTAATTCTTGATAACAAAATAGGAAAAATAAAAATAAATTCTTCAAGGAGAAAATTTAGTAGAAAATATTACTCATTTAGAAGACATCAACTTAAGAAGCATTGGAACACCATGCATACTATACTAAATCAAGTATATTTTATAAAGTACCAAGTGTATCAAAACTGTATGAGACTGAAAGCTAAAGGGTTGATTAATTTGAACAACAAATTTTTAAATCATAAATTATGTTCTCTGTATTTAATTCTATTATTGTAAGCAATACATACTTTATACTATTATGTTTATGTGCAAAACCATTTATTATAAACAAATTGTCTGAAATTCCTCAAAAATAGTCACCACTTTAATATCAGTGATGTTTCCTCAAATTTTCTCAAATTTTTTTTTTAAGATTTTTATTTTATTTATCAGAGAGAGAGGGGGGGGGAGAGAGCAAGCACAGACAGAATGACAGGCAGAGGCAGAGGGAGAAGCAGGCTCCCCGCCGAGCAAGGAGCCCGATGTGGGACTCGATCCCAGGACGCTGGGATCATGACCTGAGCCGAAGGCAGCTGCTTAACCAACTGAGCCACCCAGGCGTCCCAAATTTTCTCAAATTTTGAGATCCAGTTAATGAACAATCGACATTAACGCAGATATTACATTTTAGGTAAGTCTTAAAAATATTTAACACAGGGACACCTGGGTGTCTCAGTGGGTTAAGCTTCTGCCTTTGGCTCAGATCATGATCTCAGGGTCTTGGGGTTCAGCCCCACATCAGGCTCTCTGCTCAGCAGGGAGCCTGCTTCCCCTCTCTCTCTCTGCCTGCCTCTCTGCCTACTTGTGATCTCTTTCTCCGTCAAATAAATAAATAAAATCTTAAAAAAATATATTTAACACCAATTTCCACACAACTAAAAGATATTTTAAGAATCACTTCATATAAATTGCAGGAAAGTTGTTATCTGCACGTTTCACTCGTAATTTAAATATGTAATGATGGTTGCATTACCAAGTTTCACATCCAGTAGTTTCTTTGCTTCCTTTTTATTTATATTGTACTAGAAAAGCCCACTTTTCTAATTAATCATCATCAGTCATTCTTACAGAGATTTAGATATCTTTGGAATGAACATGTTTTTATCCAGAAGTAATCGGTTTTGGCTATTCAGAATACAAATACATTGTTGAGGATGTCACTGAACAAATGATATAAAATAGAAATAGTTTTTATCTGTATTAGTTGTTTCATCTGATAAAATAAGCCTTTTTTTCCCAAAAACAAACAAATGAAAAAAGTCAAGTGATTTCTTCTCCCTCTATCAACTGGTAGACCTCAGTGTGTAAAAGCAGAACTGAAAATCCTGGAAGTTCTGGAAGTCTCGGAAAAAAATTACAAAGACTTGCATCCATGGCTATAATTTTTGGACTCCTTCCTTCAACACCAAATCAGTACCAGGAAGCATATGGTCGACCACCAAATACTGTCTGTGAATACAGCAGTGTGAGAAGTTCCTTGTCTGTGTGGCTGTGCTCTGTTTGTCCTCATCTCAGGACATCTTTTCCAGGCTACAGGAGGCATTGAGGATAGCCACCAACTGATTAAAAAATAATCTCGATTCAAAAATAAAAACAAAAACAAAACTCAATTCCTAGAGTTTGATTCTCCGGTCATAAATAGAACAAATTGTTTTGCACCTCTATCTCACATAAGTATCACACATGCCCAAAGGCTGATTTATGTTCTGTAAGGTATTATGTTCTACAGTGAAATATCTGCTAGCTTGTTTTAGGACAGTAATGGCTTTTCCATGGTGTAGACAGATTCCAGGAGCATCAGTTTGGTTCTGCAATATTGCCAAAAGCTTATTATGCTTTCTCTCTGAACATAAAATTTATCATTAAACTTGTGGCTGGTTTTAAACCCATCTCAGTCACAGTATGACATTTGCTTAATTCTTCTTATTTTCATGAAGAGTACAAAGTTAAATTATGCTGCTATGATTTTGGTGACTTCCCCATCTTTTGCAATAAAATACATTCATTTTGATGGGGAAAGTATTATTTTACTTTCTAGAGAAATTTAATTGGTTCAACAGAAAGGTCATGGTGTTTTGTTTGAAAGCTACAGGAAAGTTTTAAGATCTTCATTGTCACATAGTGACACATTTATTATAATTACATGAGAGGTAAAGAAAAAATTAAAATAATTAATATCTTCCTTCTAATTTTAACTTTTCTTCCATGATTGCTTGAATGAACTCATCACAGTATCCCAATACAAACCAACTATATTCTGCAAGTTGTGAGTCCTGATCACCACTTACTTTTGTTTACATTAATCTGAATTATACTATTTATGTTACTAGTCTTATCACATTGTTTATGTCTGAAGAGAATGTTTTTAAGCTGATCTGTTTTTTATGAACAGAAGGCATAATTCATCCAAGTTCTAATAAAAATGGGGAAATTACAGATAAAAATAATTACAAGAAAATTACAGGAAATTATGTATTTGGGGTAAAACTATACCATTAACAGAATATTGGCTAAGATGACATTACCAATATAGTTTTTGCAATGAATCCATAACTTTAAAGAACATAATGAGACTTCATAAGATAACCAAATGCCTATGAAAACTATCTTTATACTTACATCTCAATTATGTGTGTACATTAATTTTTTCTCTTAAATTATTAGGTAATCTATGAACAGAACAACTGTTTGGTCATTTTTGGACACATTGATGTCTACACATTTGTCATCATCAGAAACACTGATCTTCAACAAAGAGTCTTTTCAAAGTTTTAGCAATTCTTTTAACATGGCATTAATTTTTGCTAAGTTCACATATGTTTATTGAGTGTTACTCTTTACCTAGTATTGAGTCAGATGCTAGGAGCAACACAAAGCATAAGAAAAGCATAACAAGCATGTTCTCCACCTTCTAGGACTTTATAATTAATAGGTACTGTAGGTATAGAAATAGCTAGTCACAAGGCAAGGCAAACTATGGAGAAGTCTATACATTAATGATAAAAATCCTTATGCTTGTGGGAAAGAGAGTGACTAAGATGGCAAGCAAAAGGGAGACGCATTTTGGATGAACCTTAAAGAAGCTGGGAAAACAAGGGAAGCAGGAAAAGGTCCAAGGCTTGGAAAGCACAAGTCTGGTTTGACTGGAAGACATGATGCAAAGAGAAAGGCTAGGTACTGTGACTGGGTCAAATTAGAAAGGCCTTTAAATGCCATGCTGTAAGACATTCATGTCTTACACAGTGAGGATCTATCACAAGTTTCAGAGAAGTAGTAAGCCTCGGTTTTAAGAGAATCATTCTGGCAGCATTAAAAAAAAAGAAAAACAAACAAACAAAAAACCCAACAACTGGGAAATAATATTGAAAAGAGGGTTTATTCTAAAGAAGCAGGAAAGAACAGAGAAAATAATCCAGATGCCCACATTACTTCTGAGGCACTAAGAAGGTAAGTCAAAATAAGTACAGGAAAAGAGCAGGTATGCTTTCTGAGGTCACTTGGAATCAGAAAGGGAGGTGTAGTTGTTCCTTCCCAGACCCAAGCCAAAGGCAGGAGAGGAGGCAAAATGCATGCAGGGAGGGACAGATGTTTATGGAGCCAGATCATTAGATTTCAAAGCCCACCATTCCATACAGAGAAGACCTATAATTACACACACATTACATACACACATGTACACATACTTATATGACATATGCACATATGCATGCATGTAAATGTAATCTGGATGGATATGAACTTAATGCTTTACATGAGTCTACATTTGATCAGTATGGTGAATACTGTAACTGAAACCTGATTCACAAAATACAATTCAACTAGGCAATTACTCAGTTTCCAAAACCGACTATGATTCTTAAGGGCAATTGAAGTATACGTTCGTTTGGGAAGAGTGTGATGAATTATAAAGGCCCTAAATCAAAGAGCTGAGGGTTCTCCCTGCCTTTCCCCATGTATGATTCCTGTTCTACCGCGACCTGGCTCACCTCCTTGGACCTCACCCATTTCCTCGCCAGGCCAGGTTTCAGCCAGCTATTTCCAACCCAGCCTGAGTTTTGAGCAGAGAACAAAATGGCCATAGAAAATATTTTACTACCAGTATATAGTGTAGAGGAATCTAATTTGTTGAATAATAAGTAAACTAGTGATGTCATAAAATTAATGAGGCTCCCCAGAGTATATCAAGTCCTCCCAAATAAAACACTACATTATCCAAGGAATGCATTTGCTTGTCCCTGGCCAACAATTTCCATCTCTGTTATACATATTATAATGTTATATACACCCTTTGAAACTTAGAAATAAGCAAATGAAATCTTTTAATATTTGGAAGGGAATAATATTTTACAGTATCAACAACTATGGTTTTTCTGCTTTTCTTTGAGCTCCATAGCCCTTCCCACTATCAAGGTTGTTCTGTCAGTAGATTCAGGGAAACATTATGGAGACATACAGGCGTCATGATCAGGAACTACTGAGAGGGAAGATGGGGGCGCTATCTATCACTGGACTGGTCTGCGTAAACCCGGATGTATGTTCTTTTTAGGTGCAGGGAACGACTTGAATACAATTTATAGGAAATTACAGTTACATTTCTTGCACATGTGAGTTTTGTAGACTGTGTTCATTGCCACATCCATATTTTGCTAAGCAACTGTCCTTTTTAGTTACTAAGTAAGGAAAAAAGTAAATAAATGATTGAGCTTGCCTCCTCAATGGACACACCCGTGGAGGAATTCTTCTCCTTTGTGGTATTCAAGTGGCTGCTGTTTTATTTGCAAAATGTACCACAGTCTCTCAGGAGTTAATCCCTGGCTCCTGGAAGGTCAGCTGCAGCCCTGTCACTAGATGCCGCTTGTGCCTGTCACCACCAGAGCAGTGGAAAGCCCATGCAGTGTGGTGAGTCTTCTCAGGAATTTCCCCCCAAATAGTCTCAGATGTGCCAAGGTGTATTGACGCAGCTGTTGAGTCAGACTTCCCCAACACCTGCTCTCCTAGGTATCAAACAGGCAGTGCTATTAATTTCAGAGTCATGTTTTCACTAGCAACATTACTGGGCAAATCCATATAACTTTTTTTCCCCCCTAATACCTTCTGCTTGGAATCCAAAATATAAAAACAAAAATTCTCTGAGCTGAGACAGCTCTTGCATCCTTAGCTTGTCCCAAGGTATAAACCAGGATAATTACGGGGAGACATATGTTGGTGGTAATAAAGCAGATACGTATGTTCGCTATCTGTTTTGAAGATTAACTGTCTACCACGCTGCAGTATTTAAGCATGAGACCATTTCAGATTTAATAGGCATTCCCCAACCCCCCTCTCCACCATAAAACAGAGTCTAGCAAAAGACACAATTTACATAACTTACAACCAGAGGGCTTCACTAATATAAACAATTCTGGTGCATAACAGTTGGCACCCAAAAAGCACTTTATGAACTCCCTACTCCTTTCTGCTGCCAAACTCAGGGTGACATGTTCATTGTTTTTCTCATAAAATCTACGATTGCTTCTGCAAGAGCAAGAACAAGGATTGGCTTTTTATTTCATTTTTACAAGCATGGTTGAGCAGATGAAATTCAGAGGGGCCAAAACGAATACTAAGTTTCAGCCTGTCAGATTCCAAAATGGCAAAGACAGTATGCTTCCATACCATAGCTGCTGATGGAATCACTAGAACATTGTCAAGCTTTAGGGATGCTTTTAAAAAACAAACTCTGACCCAGGCCAACTCCTTCTATGATTAGGCTAAGGTTGAACACATACCTAAAACAGCCATCTATTCCAACTGCTGATTAATTATTAGCCCTGAAGTAAAATGCAAGTAAATAAACACATCAAAATAATCTAGGTAATTGAAGTTCAAGTGTGGTAGAAACTGAAGACAAAACTCTTTTCTATTAAAAATGAATGACTCATTTCCATTCATTCGTAACACCCAAGACATTAATTTTTATCACTGAAATATGCTTTAATGCAAATTATATGAAGTAATTCAGCCACTACTTTAATAAAACATTCTACATAAAAAAAACACATTAAATGCCATGCTTATAAAGAAACTTAGCATGCACTGCAACAGAGAAAAGAGCAATGTGGAAGGACATTTTTTGAAGGTTGAGTTGTTTGAGAGAAAATTAAACTAATTCTTTAAAAAAAAAAATCTTTCAGACCAATCTGGCTGAGCAAATAACACTTCTGTAAAGATTAAAGAGTCTATAGCACGAGAAACACAGCGTGTTCATTTGATATAGCTTCTACTCCTTGAATTTTACACTGGAGGCCTAAAAAAAAGAACAGCTTAAGTCTATAATAGTCCATTATGAGACATTTCACATGCATAAATTCTCAATATTTCATAAATACTGTAACCATGAAAAAAATCATTCATGCCTTACATTTAGAAAATGGACCCTTGTGGAATATTGCCTTTTTCAACCTCGGCAAACATAAGTTAAATATTTATAAAACAAAATTTATTGAAACTATTTCCATTCTTATGGGAGTAGAATAGACACTTGAAAAGAATCAGCCCAAACGTAGTAGTCTTATGTGTATTAACAGTACATCTACATACGTAACAGCTCTCTACAGAAATATTAATACTGAGAGAGCCCCTAATTTTCAGCTCACACCAGAATAATAAACACAGGCTGTAGTTGATCCTATTAGAATTATTTTACTAACTGCTTGATACCATCAACATTGATTAGTTTTGGTTTTTAAGAGGAATCTAAGAGAGGAAACTAAAAATCACTTTTGCTCAGAAAACCTCAGCTGATCTACATAATGATTAGATAGTGAAAACAACACAGAAAAGGATAAAATAAAGAGTAAAATTCTTCCTCATTCAATCAGCCCCATCCCTTTCTCCAAAGGCAACCACCATTGACTTTCCCCCTTGTGTTTCCTTCTAGAAAAAGGAAGAGAAAAGTTTATTATTGTAATAACAATATATAAATGCAAATATGCACATTTTCACACAATTAACATTTCCAAATCTCATCTTTAAAATTATGCTTATATATACTAGAGCTATTTCCCTTTCAGTAGAAACAGTTGTTTTAAAATGTTCTCAAATTCTTCATCATACTGAAATTATCCTAACAATTTCATGCTGACGAATACTTCTGGCCCTTTTGCTAGATAGTGCACATGGAGGAAGTGTATAGAGATGGAATGAACGTTACTGTGAAAGCATGTTGGTGAACTTCGCAAACACATACATTGGAAATTCATCTCTTTGAGAACATTAGAGTCAAAAGGCCAATACATTTACATTTCTTTTTTTTTTTTTTAAAGATTTTATTTGAGAGAGAAAAAGAGACCATATGAGTGGGGGGAGAAGCAGACTCCCCACTGAGTAGGGATTCCTCATAAGGGGCCCTATCCCAGGATCCTGAGATATGACCCCAGCCAGAGGTAGATGCTTAACCGACTGAGCCACTCAGGCACCCCCACATTTACCTTTCTGATATTTATCTATCTTCACACCACCCAAGATTCGTCTCATAGTTGAGAGGTCTTTATCAATATACTGGTGCTGAGTATTTTTAAACTTAATTATCTGCCGATCACGTGGGTATAAAATATTAGATCTTTTTTATGTGTATATTTCTATTTCTTGGCTTTACTTTCAAATGAGGCTATATAATAATATTCACTTATTTTTCATTATTCACAAATTTTTGTTCATTATCTCTTGCTTATTTTTCTATTGTTGGTTGTTCCTACGAGATATTTTAAAATTAAGAAAAACTGGTCTTGAGCCTACGTGAGTATTTTTCTCCAAACTGTCATTTGTCTTTTGTTCTTTCTCATATTATTTGCTCCCCATACTAAGTTTTTGTTTTCTAATGTTTTATGTTGTACAGTTTGCTGATCTTTTCTGTATAAATTCTAGATGTTGTACCCCTTTTAGAGAGTTACTCTCTGACAAGATTATAAATACATTCAGTGATATTTTTAAAAAATATTTCTTATAGTTTTTTCTTTTTTTTTAAGCTTAATACTTTCTTCCATCTGGAACTTATTTGGAGATTTAAAAGATAGAGATCCAGTTTTATCTCTATTTTAATAACAGTTAACCAGTTGTTTTACGCTATTTACTGAATAGCCTCTGATTTAAAAATAATACTATTGTCATGAGTTAAGTGTTAAAACATGTACATATATTTGTGGCCCCTCTCTTTTGGTATTCTCCAGTACCATTTTAATTTAGTTACTGTAACTCCACAATGTAATTTAATATCTAGTAAAGTTAGTTTCCTTCTCATTTTTTTTTTCAAAATTGCTGCGAATATGCTCAGATGTGTCTTTTCCAGGAGAATTTTAGTAGCAAAATGATATTGAATTTTGTCAAATGTTTATTGTTTTCTATATATTTTCCAATTTTTTAAAAAATTTTTGCTCTGACCCAAGAATTGAGAGTTTTTTTATTATTGTTGATGTTTAAGGTGGTTAGACTTTATGCTTCCTTTCTCTTAAGTTATAATTTTATTGCATTGTGGTCAGTAATGTACTTCATATTATTTTACTTTTGCAGATTGTATTAAAGTTTGTCAAGGTCTAACATATGCTCTATTCCTATATATGACACATAGGTATTAACATAAAGACTTATTCTCCAAAGGTATCAATCATTCACTCCTTTATCCATCTATCCATCCATTGAGTTATCTACCCCTAAATCCTTACCTAGTTATCTACCTTTATATCTGTCTGCATACATATTTAAACTCAGTTATTTTTTTCAGGCCTATTACATTATAATTTTGTGATTGTTCCATAATCCTTTAATGGTTGACATGATCAGTTAAATTCCCTTGCCACCACTGGATTTCTGTTAAATTCTCTTGGCATTTCCCACAGCCATATGCTTTTTATTTTGTTATTATTTTATTTTTTATATGTTACATTATATTAACAGGCACTATCTCATTTATATTAGTTGATGCAACCAATCTAATTAAATTTTCAATTTATGTTTTCTAAATATAATGCTTGTTTGTTTCTAAACTTCTATATGG
Source organism: Mustela lutreola (assembly GCF_030435805.1). Classification (NCBI taxonomy): domain Eukaryota; kingdom Metazoa; phylum Chordata; class Mammalia; order Carnivora; family Mustelidae; genus Mustela; species Mustela lutreola. The sequence goes on along the minus strand of NC_081298.1, from coordinate 40,168,794 downwards.
ACTGTCTTTTTTTTTTTTTTTTTTTTATGTGAAATGTTCCTGCTTTCCTCTCTGGTGATTTGACAGCTTTAAGTTATTTGTTTTTGTTTTTTTCTTTATTGTTTTTGTTTGTTTGTTTTTAATCATTCTATTCTGCACAGACTTCAAGTAAATTTTTAATAAGAGAGGTAAACAATTTATACATCTATCACCAATCCTCTGTATCCCAACATTCTGTTCTTGTAGTCATGTTATATGTTGTCAAAATTTAATTTTGTAAATAAAAACTTTTGTAACTGTGTATGGTGATGGATGTTAACTAAACTCATTGTGGTGATCATTTTGTAATATATACAAATACCAAACTGTTATGTCGTACACCTAAAACTAAAAAAATGTTATATGGCAATTATAGCTCAACAAAAAGAAATTTACAATATTTACTTTCTATAATTCTTAGTATTATAATTATTTAAATTTCTCCTATACTTAAATGATATCATTCCTTATCTTCACAGCCTTACCACAAATTTTCTGGGTTAAATCATCAGGCAATTTGTTTCTGTTTGTGAGTTTGTCAATCAATTCTCTTTGATTCCATTCCATACCTTAACTGAGCTTTACTTAGCACTCCCTAAATACTACAGTTTGTGTCTGCATATATCTGTGGCCAGAAGGCAGGGAAAAGAGTATAGGGAATGGTTGACCATGGTTTTGGGCATGGTTGACCATGGTCTTGGTTAGTGTTTTGGGGCTTTGCCATCTTTTCTCTGGTTTTGTTAATTCTCAATGCCAGGGTTTGTTTTATTTTATTGGGAACCAATTCAATGCCTATGGCTTCAGAAGGTTTCCCCTACTTAAAGCAGCCCTGGGTACCTGAACCTCTATTTCCATCATAAGGACCTCAGAAGGTCATTTAGTTCAATTAACTTTTCTCTTCCCAACAGCCAGTGTATCTCCTCTCTCAGATTCAATAGAGATAGGCATTAAGGTCCTAAACAAGCTGTAGGCAACATCACCCCTGGGATTTCAGTACACGCTTCTCAATTTATTCTGCTCTCTGCCTAATTTATTTTTTCTTTTTGTTTTCTGGTCAGCTAAAACCTTATTTATTGCTGAAGATAATTACTTGAACATATGAACATTCTGATTTCTATTCCCTAGTTTCATACCAGTAGGAAGACATGAAAATAGACAACATCAGAAATTACTACTTTCTCCTATGAGTAAGTAATAATGAAAATGTCCAAGTTCCCTCTCTTCGGACTGCTCCATTAGTTTCTCTACCATTGAGTGGTGGTTATTATTCAGGATTTTATTTTACTCACATCTTTCCTATTTAGTTTATGTGGAGAACAGTTGAGGAGCACATGGCAGATTTAAGGATCCGGGTCTGCATTCTTTGCTAGTATTTTCTACCATTGGTAGTTGGCAATTTTTCCCCCTCACCATATATCTATATATGAATGGATGGATGGTGACAATTGACTTTAATTGTATGCTGTTTCATGACATTTGTTTAGGGAAAAGAGTATTTTGAGATTCAGCTTCACTTTGCCATTGTAAACTAAATCTTGTTCATAATTATTAACATCAGTATTATGCTTATGTGGACTTTTAGAAGTGCTATTTTACAATACAATATGATTTCTACATAGCTTTTTTTAATCAATCTTCTAAATATTTATTGAAAATGGAAATTAAACTGAAAATGGGAGCAATTGACTAAGAGACACGGAGGCCAGAAACAGAACCCTGTGTCCCAAGATCCCCTACCCTTTACTCCTATCTGCCCTGCCACTATTCACACAATAGAAATTAATTCTCTCCATAAAGTCTACCCCCTCGGTAACCCACATTATCCAGGTACCCATGGAAATGGGACAAAGGCAGCCACAGGGGCAGAGGCAGAAAGGCCAAAAGCCTTGGCAGTTTAGGGCCTAAATCTCACCAGGCCCATTCTGCCTTCTGGACATAAAGAGCCTGTTTTCCATAAATTTAAGTTACCAGAATGAAGAAGCAACCATAGTAACCATTAATAGTGAGAAGCATAGGTTTGACACTCTGCAAAGCCTCCCTTGGAGATTCATTCTGAATAAAAACAATTTAGAATGAGTAAATACAGTTGATATGTAAAATCTAATTTTTTTAATTAAATTGTAGTTAACGAGAAAAGTTACCTAAGGTTCTATTAAGCAGTCTGTCCTTCAGTGCATTTAAAAGAAATTTGTTTTAACTGAATTAAAACTATTAAAGTTGAGTCAAACTTCTCAGGGATTGTTCTGCTATGTTATGCAAGCCATGCCGTGTAAATCTGTGAATCTTATTGGGGTGCGTGGGAGGGGGAAGGAAAGAAAATTCCATTCTGTCAGTTCCAGTTTGCCCATGAGTTATACTGCAGAGATGGTATTTCCAAGGATTCCAAAATTATAATAAATTAGTTAGGAACTGAAAGAAGTCTCAAAAAAAAAAAAAATAAGCAGTGTATTTCTAAGGATGTTGAGTATAATACTAAGAAGTTAGTCTTTCTGTTTCTAGTTATCTTCAATTCATATATTACATAAAGATTTTAGCTTAAAAATCTTTGCAAAATAAATTAAGATAATTTAATAAGAGAATTGATCTAAACACTTTTTCCTACTGAAAACATACATACATAGCTTTTTTTGACTCTGATATCTGTCTTTACTGTTTTAAAGCATAGTAGGAGAAAAAAGCAATTTATAAAATATACTAAAACAAAAGGACAGTCTCTATTCTTCCTAATGTCCCAGACCCCAAACTGATAAGAAAGCAGTGTAAAAATGAATAAACCATTTATGTTAATGTTGATTTTATTTTTTAATCATCTTTCTCCAATTATATACTTTTCAGTGAGATGGCAAACAGAAAGGAGATGAAAAAAGCATAACTCTTGTATATAGGATGACCGTTCATCAAATGCTATGCAGATTTAAGGACCACATCTGAAAGAGAGTGCATCTATCTATATTAATAGAGGGAAATGGTATATAACCCAAAATATCCTAGGGTTCCAATGCATCATTACCACTCAAAGTCAAATTTGTACCTAATTTTGCCATAGAATAATTACTTTCAAAAGAAAATTATGATGTATTTAATTCATACCTGTAACCTGAGCCCATTAGCCATCATGCCTTAAGGGGCAATTATCCTATATGATGAAGGCAGCTGGGTCCAACCTCAGAGAATTAAACCATAATTTGTCATACTCCATCCACATAGTTGTCCCTATAGTGTTTGCAGGATGAGAAGAAAGGACCTATCTAGGGAAAATACTAAAGGATATATATAATAAAACACAATTTGATCTTTTAAGAAATGAAAACATTGTAAGTTTTAGTCTTTATTTTCTGTGGTAACACAAACACTATAAATCATGGAAATTTATGAGAGACTATTTTCTATTTCTATTGAAATAATTCTCCAAAATAACAGCCATCAGATGATAATTAATGGTAAAATCAATGTTAAAAATAAATATACTTTATATAATTTATATATATGTGTGCGTGTGTGTGTGTGTGTGTGTGTGTGTATTCCTCCATCTTTCCCACTCTCTCTAGTCTAAGAATAAACAGATTCTTAGAAGGAAAACACCTGCCTCTTTAAATAATACCCTTAAAGAAAAATTGGAAGGTTAAGTAACAGGTATCCTATTCTAGTTAAAAGATATGGTGAGTAGATGGCTGGCGCTATAGCTAGGTAGAGTTAATCTGGTCAGAGTGAAAACAGCTGGGTGGTTTACTTTATAACTTGCAAAATTCAAAGAAGATAGCAATGCGCAACATTCTAGACTAAGCAATGGATTCTAATTTTTTAATCTAAATTTATAAATTAATGTAAATTTAAAGAGGTGCGGTATTTGGCCTCCAACATGGACCCCAATGATCCCCACCCATAGTATTCACAGAGCTATGTAGCCCCTCTCACACTGTGTATCTGGGTTGGTCTAGGTGACCAATAGAATAAGACAAGAAGAGATGGAATGTCACTTCTGAGAAAAAGTTATAAAAGTTGTTGTGCCTTCCATATTGGTTGTTCTCTTTCACTCTTCTCTCTCCCTTGAATTATTCAGTCATGAAAAAGCTAGATGCCATGTTGTGAGCATTCCTATGGAGAGGTTCTTCAGTGAAAAACAACAACATCAACAACAACAAAGTTCCTGCTAATAAGCACAAGAGTAAGCTTGAAATTGGATTCTCTGGCCCCAACCAAGCATTCAGATGACTGCTGCCCCAGTCAACAGCTTGACTGCAATCTCATAAGAGAGACTCAGAGCCAGAATCACTCAACCGAGATGCTCCCAAATTCCTTGATGCCAGTCACTGTGTAAAATAATAAATATTTATTGTTGTTTTAAGCAACAAAGTTTAGGGGTAAACTGATTTGTAGCAATAGATAACTAAGAGTTTGCTTCCCACAAGTTTTGCACAATGTTTTCCTCATTACTCTGGGAATAACTCTGGTTGACCCTGAGGTGGTCTTTGTAATCTAAGTGTTCTCTCTCTAGTATCTATTTCCTCTATACCAATCATCTCTTTCTTCTCTTGCACTCTGGTGAAATGGCAGGTTATGATCTTTGGTTAAAATGTTATTTCCTGATTGGGATCTGTATCACAAAAGATTTCTTCATTGCCAAATTGATTCCCATGTAAAAAAAACATTCCCTTTGGAAAACCAAAAGCCTTCAAAATTCATATGTAACAAGGACAAAGAGTGATGTGTGTTATGCACAGGTGACAAGGGAATGTAATATATATATAGAAATTTTTTTTTAAATGAACTCGGGAAATTTTGGTCTGCTTTTTATTATCAACATGTGCTATAATTCTAAACAATGCCAATAATAAAATAGTTCTCTTCCTAAAAATATTTTGTTGATCTAAGTTCTAAATGACTATAGCAGTTGTTAAGCTTCAACTTAGAAACTTAAAAAAATAACATCCTCTTATCTATAAGAAGTTAATTTATGGAAGGTTCAGTTACATACTGGCCTAAGACACATATGAATTTAGCTATCTATCTACATTTGTTTTAAGACTAAGCTCATAATTCTTTGTAATTATTCAAGCTTTATTTCAGACAGTTTTTGTTTATGTGTTACTACGTATTTCTACTTTTAAGCAGAAGAAACATGATAAAAGACAAGTAAATAGATTTGAGTTACTTTAATTATGTTATCCTATTTGAATTCCTGGGGGTTTTACTTATGTTTAAGAGAGTGAACTAGAGCATTCTGTGAGATTTAGTAATTTGGTAAAATAAATCAAAATTTGTTTCATATATAAAAATTTTTTACTGAATTTTAATGTTTTTACTTTTTTTTTTTAAAGATTTTACTTATTTATTCTAGAGATGGAGAGAGAGAGCATAAGCAGGAGAAGGGGCAAAGGGAGGAGAGGAAGACTCCCCACTGAGCAGGGAGCCTGATGAGCGGCTCAGTCCCGGGACCCTGAGATCATGATATGAGCTGAAGTCAGAAGTTTAATGGACTGAGCCACCCAGGTGCCCCAATATTTTTACTTTTTTAAATATACTTTTTTAAAAAAGTTGTTAATTATTTCTAAACTAAAGAACAAATCAACGGCTTCACACTACTAGGATGATTACAATTAAAAAATATACAAAGCTATAGATAGTAATCAAAACACTACAGTGTTGGCATAAAAACAAAGAACAATGAAACAGAATTAAAGTGGACCACCATCTTACACCATCCATAAAAATTAACTCAAAATGAATTAAAGAACTGTGAGACCTGAAATCATAAAAGTCTTAGAAGAAAACATAGGCAGTAATTTCTTTGACATTAGTTATAGAAACATTTTTCTAGATATATCTCCTAAGGCAAGGGAAACAAAAGCTAAAATAAACAGGTGGAACTGATTCAGTTTTTAGCAAACTAAAAAGCTTATGTACAGCAAAGTGAACTATCAACAAAATGAAAAGGTAACCTACTGAATGGAGGACAGTATTTTCAAATCATACATCTGATAAAGCGTTAATATCCAAAAATACAATTGACCCTGGAACAACATGGGATTGAACTACATGGGTCCACCTACACATGGTTTTTTCCAATAAATACAGTAGAGTACTGTAAATGTATTTTCTCTTCCTTATTTTTTTTTCAATACTATTTTCTTTTCTCTAGTTCACTTTATTATAAGGATACATTATATAATACATATAATATACAAAATCTGTGTTAATCCACCGTTCATGTTATTGATAAGGCTTCTAGTCAACAGTAGGTGCTTACTAGTTAAGTTTCTGGGAGGTTAAAAGTTATATTTAGATTTTCTTTTTTTTTTTTTTTAAAGATTTTATTTATTTATTTGACAGAGAGAAATCACAAGTAGATGGAGAGGCAGGCAGAGAGAGAGAGAGGGAAGCAGGCTCCCCGTTGAGCAGAGAGCCTGATGCAGGACTCGATCCCAGGACCCTGAGATCATGACCTGAGCCGAAGGCAGCGGCTTAACCCACTGAGCCACCCAGGCGCCCCATAGATTTTCAACTATTCAGGGGCAGAGTAGGTATCAGCAACTGATTCCCACATTATTCAAGAACTCATGTAACTCAAAAGCACAAGAAATAAATCATCTGATTGTGAAATGTGCAGAGGATCTGAATAGATACTTTTTCCAAAGAAAATACATACTGATGGCTATCAGGTACATGAAAGACACTCAACGTTTTTAATGATCAGGGAAGTACATATTAAAACTTCAATGAGATATGACCTCATATCTGTTAAACATAGGGAGCATATTTAAAAAATTAAAAATAGAATGATCATATGTCCAGTGAATCCACCTCTGAATATTTATCTAAAGAAAATGAAAACACTAATTCTAAAAGATATATGTATACCCACATTTACTGAAGCATTACTTACAATAGCCAAGACATGGAAACAACATAAAAGTCCATCAGTGGATGCATGGGTAAACAAAATGTGAGATATATGCACAGTGGAATGCTATTTAGCCATAAAAAGAATGAAATCTTGTGACATTTGTTATTTGTGACAACATAGACAAAACCAGAAGACATTATGCCAAGTGAAATAAGTCAGACAGAGAAAGATAAAGACCATATAATTTTACTTATATGTGGGATCTTAAAAAAAAAAAAAAAGAAAAAAGAAGTTCACAGATCCAGAGAAGACTGGTAGGGGGTGGCTCAAAAGACTTATAAAGAGGGTCAAAAGGTACAAATTTCAGTTATATAATAAATAAGTCATAGGGATGTAATATACAACATGGTGACTCTATTTATGTTCTAATAAAGCAAATCTTAAAATTTCTCATCACAAAACAAAATTGTAACTATATGGTGATAGATGTTAACTATACTCATCATAATCATCTTCAATATAGACAAATATTGAATCATTACATTTTATACCTGAAACTAATGTAATATTATATGTCAATTAAGCCTTAATACAAATATATACTTATAATATAATTTAATATAGTATAATATATATTATAATAATATCTATTTATTTACATATCTATATCTAGATATAAATCTAGACATAGATAAAAGAAACTCTTTCTCCATGTGCATACAAACAGGTCATGTGAGCATGCAACCTTATAAACCAAGAGAAGAGGCCTCAGAATGAAACCTATCCTGTGGCACATTGATCTTAGACTTTCAGTCACTATAACTATGAGAAATAAATTTCTGTTGTTTAAAAAACAAATACAGAAAATAACAAAAGTTGACAAGGATGTGGACAAATCTGATTTCTTATAGATTGCTGGTGCAAATGTAAAATGGTATACCTACTACGGTAAACAGTTTGGCAGTTCCTCAAAAAGGTAAACAGAATTACTATATGACCTAGCAATTTCACTCCTAGGTATATACTCAAAAGAATTGAAAATATATGTTCATACAAAAACATGTAAAACAAATATCCATAGCAGAACTATACATAATAGCCGAAAAGTGGAAACAATCCAAATGCTCATCAACTGATGAATGGATAAACAAAATATGGTGTACTCATATAATGCAATATTATTCAGCCATAAGAGGAATGAAATACCAATACAGACTATAAAATCCTGAACTTTGAAACATGCTAAGTGAAAGGAGCCAGATATAAAAGGCCACATATTATTTAACTACATTTATATGGCAAATCCTTAAAGACAGAAAGTAGACTGCCAAAGGATGGGGAAAAGGGGATGGGGAATGACTACTAATGTGTATGGGGTTTATTTAAGGAGTGATGAAATACTCGAATTCAATAGTAGTAATGGTTACATAATTTTGCAATTGTGTAAAACAAAAAATAAAACAACAACAACAAAAACTCCACTGAATCAAATACTTTAAAATGGTAAATTTTAGGGTATGTAAATTATATCTTGATAAAAAAAGAACAAATAAAGAAGATGATGGTTATTGCTGATTATTGTAGGAAATTATTTCATCTTGTAGAGGAGGAGATATTAAAAATAATCCAGAGTATCAAATACATGAAATATTACATTACTAATATATACTCCTTTTCTCCTGGCAGCAGAAGCTATGGCATGCTCTCAAACTTTCATGTTGGTGACAGATTCACTGCGATAAGAGCTTGATAAATGTTGGTTGGCTGAATGAGTAAATGAATGGATGGATGGATTCCTCATTCATTCCCAGTTTGCTTGTGCAGAGCCTTCATCTTTACACCTACTTTAAAGAGAGGGCCTATAGTCTAGAGATACCTTGGTAAGTGACAACCTTTCTCCTTGCTTAAGATTATATTAAAAAAAAAAAAAAGATTATATCGGAATGTGTTTATTTGGAGTAAGGGAGTTTGAAGACAATGTTTTGAAATTAATTTGTTTAACATGCTCATCGTTACTGGTTCCAGAGGAAGATGAAAGGCTTCCCAAAGAAGAATCTATTACAATTCCACATAGTCAATGGGAACTTAAGGATCAACTTCAAGAGGATTAAACACAACCTGATTTTTTAGGACTTTCTGTTATAAATATTACAAATATTTCACATAAACTGTATAATAGCAAAAGGTTGAAAACCACATAATGTAGTCAAATAATTTCCCCTGTACTCAGAATTTCCCCCTCATGTACTGACTTTAAGGACACTCTAATCAATGATTAGCTTACTACAATTCTACTTGAAAACTGTGCTGAATGACAAAACATAATGGACTTGTGTTTTTCAAATGATACTGCCATTGTTTTTCTATTCAGTTGTCATTCATGTAGTCCACAAATGAAATCTAGAGTGCACTTCAGCCCTGGAAAGAAGCTAGCTGTCTTAACACATACAAAGAAAGCCACTGGAGGTGAAAAGCAAAGAAGTTGGGGGAAGGCCACAATTTCAATGTTGATGAATCCCCTAAAGAACCAAAAGAAATATAAAAATAAAAACACATATCATCTCATAAATTAATAATTAATTAATTGATTAATTAATCAGAGAGAGAAGCAATCTCCCCACTGAGCAAGGTGTCTGACACAGGACTTGATCCCAGGACTCTGGGATCATGACCTGGCTGAAGGCAGACACTTAACCAACTGAGCCACCCAGGTGTCCCCCCACAAACATATTTAAATTATCACCTTTCTAGACAAAGATAAGAATACTTACGCCCTGATAATTTCCTAAAAGTCAAAGAAAACTGTGGTAAATAGAAAGATATATTCAGCTTGTTGTAATTTGATAAGGTACACAGTTTGCCTAATTCACTTTCAGTGGCAACATATAGTTTCCCTTAATCTGTATGCATTTATAAAAGATAAAGGACTTCTACTCTACTGATAACCCAGTGACGTCAATCCCAACTCAAAGCTTTTAAATTTTATCTTTGCCTTCTTTTTTTTTTTTTTTTCAAACCAGGAAATTAAATGTGAGGGCTTAAAGTTCAAATAAAAATCTTTTTATAGTGTATCTGATAATGACTCACTTGCTATAGTATAAAATCATATCCTTCAACATTTAAAAATTTATCCATTTCTTCTGCAATTGGATAGTTTCATTTTTCATCCTCTACTGCCACTTATAAGCAGCTCTACTAAGTAAATGATTGCTATTTTAGTGGCGTGAAGGATAAGAGAAAAAGGAAGAAAAGTACCAAAAAGGTGAAATGAATCTGAAAAGAGAAGAAAATCTGAAGACAGTTTGTGCGTAAATGAAATCAAACACAGAAAAGACTCACTAGAATAAATATAGTCATGATTATCCCTAACTTAAATAATACTTGTTTTTTCCCCCAAGAATTTTATAGTTCATATTTGAAAAGCTGAGACTCAGAAAAGCAAAGCAAAGGTCACATAGTGACCTAGCATAGCTGGTAGGTAATTAGGAAGACAGGAAGAAGCTGCTTCTTTTCTTTTCTTTTTTCCTTAAGATTTTTATTTATTTATTTATTTCTCAGAGAGAGAGAGAGCATAAGCAGGGGGAGCTGCAGACAGAGGGAAAAGTAGGCTCCCTGCTGATCAAGGAGTCTGATGTGGGACTTAATCCTAGGACGCTGGGATCATGACCTGAACCAAAGGCAGACATTTAACCAAAGGAGCCACCTGGGTGTGCTAAAGCTGTTTCTTTCTAATGCTGGTTTTCCTCACCATCCCAGTGTGGCCACCAGCAGCTTCCAAGAATTGTAGCCTGTTATCCCCATTGATCAGAAAAGGAGAATCTCTTTAGCTAGGAGCCCCAGAAAACATCTCAAGTCTCCCTGATCTAAATTAAGTCATATGCAATTACTGAGAACTTAAAATATCATTATTGCCACTGAACAAAGAGAATTTTAAATTTTCTGTCCTTTTAATTAATTTAAAGAACCATATGTGACTTGTGGCTAATCTTTTAAGCAGCACAGCCTAAATTATTCAGAGAAACAAAAATCAACATAGACATGACATTCAATCACACTTGTTAAAATGTTAACAGGTAGGTCATAATTTGGCTAGGTCATATTACAGTCCATGCTGCAGAAGTAAAACCATTTTTACCCCAGTTATTCACTCAGCAGATATAAACCAAATGTGGCCTTTCCACTTTAAAGAGTGAGAGCAGGAATCTGTGGTTTACATACTCTTAAGGCAAGTAGTGGCATTACTTAATCTTGTTTAGTTTTAGGATATGAGTAGAAGGTGTTATCCTTCTGCCAGAGGAATCACAGGAGACGCACATAGATGCCTCACGTACAAAGCTCCACACTGCAGAGAAAAGGATGGAAATCTGAAGAAAATAATGAATACCACTGACACCATAAACTTACATTGACTAAGAGGATTACATTTTAAGTAATAAATAAATAAATAAAACAAAATGCTATTTCATCCTACAATGCTATTTAGTCAAATAATTTCTAAGCAAGTGAAGAAGTACCTCTCTGTTGACTTTTCATTCCAGTAGATAGTCCAAAATATAAAAGCAGCAAGCATCCTGCTTGGTAAATTTGCCTCAGTGGGCATGTTCCTGAATAACTCCTCGTGTAATGCAGCAAAGGAAGTAACTGGCTTTATCCCCAAAATTCGCACAGGTTCATCCCTCATTGCTGGTGAGGGCACACATAACGGCAGAATGTGTCTTCAAACAAATAGCAATACACCCAGATGATAGAGAGAATTGTGTTATAGAACCTAATGTCCATGAACCAATAACCATTTGGAAACATTTTAATGTCAGAGCCACAGAGAATCTCATTACATTGAGGAAAAAGAGGAGAACTAGTTTATAAGAAGACTTAAAGTTTCTCTTGTTTTATTTTTTGAAGCACAAAGAAAATATTAAATTTTAAGCTATCATCAGCATGTTGAAAAAGGCATGCTGAAAACAATGGGAAACTGGAAAATACAAAGAATAGGGTCTTTCGATATATAGTGTGACATATTAGAAATTGGATATGTTTGAGCAGGTTTCTTCCCCCCACATGTTAATTTAGTTCTCTTTGTTAGAGGGAAAAAAAGAACCCCACAATGATGGCATTCAACTTGATACAGCAACACTGTAATATAATTACTGAATAATTGTTTTTGAAGTCATTGTCCTAGTTAGAGAAATTTCACTATTCTGCACTCAATTTACTTTCCGATTTGAGTAATCTCGGCTTTCATAATGACCTAGATGACTTTCTCAGTGGGACCAACACATAAGTATCTTCGAGTATTAAATGGGAATAATGGGGTGCCTGGGTGGCTCAGTGGGTTAAGCCTCTGCCTTCAGCTCAGATCATGATCCCAGTGGCCTGGGATCGAGCCCCGCATCCGGCTCTCTGCTCAGCAGGGAGCCTGCTTCCTCCTCTCTCCATGTATTATGTCCTTTTCAATAGATAAGTGTTGATATAACTGGTTTTAGTTCTAAACACTAGCATTTGTTTCTTTGTGGAATACCCACAGCAAATGGAATTGGCAAACAGAAGATGAAGAAAATATGTAGGAAACTCAAGAGAAGCTGGGTAGGGGTAGGAGTGAAAAAGAATCAATATAAGCAGATCTGGTTTTCAGATCGTGCTCCCTGGCTCAGGAATGGTGCTTATGGTTGGTGCCAGTGGGCAGCAAGTATGGCAGAGGAGAGCACCTGAGACACGGTGACCAACGCTCTTAAATATTACAAGTGTTAAAGAAGAGATGGTCTGGAGAAAGTTCAGTGGAGTAGGCCATGAATTAGGAAGAAGCAATATTGTAAAAAACAATAATTAAGAAATGAATGGGGATGGGGTGTGGTCAGTGAATACAAAACATTTCTAGATGATCAAAGGTCAGAAAAGAAAACAAAAAATAAGACAATGGTAACATTAAGAGATAAAAGTCGAGGCACAGATTAAATACACTTTTAAGGGGCGCCTGGGTGGCTCAGTGCGTTAAAGCCTCTGCCTTCAGCTCAGGTCATGATCTCAGGGTTCTGGGATCGAGCCCTGCATCGGGCTCTCTGCTCAGCGGGGAGCCTGCTTCCCCCGCTCTCTCTCTGCCTGCCTCTCTGCCTACTTGTGATCTCTGTCTGTCAAATAAATAAATAAAATCTTTTAAATACATTTTTAATACATGTATTGATAGATAAGTATGTATAGAATACATCAGATGTATAGAATATGTCAGCCCATTTAGAGAAATAACTGAATAAAGGAATATTCGAAAAGCAAACCTTAATAAATGTTGTATATAACACAAGATAATTCAAAATGATTGTAGGCAGAGTGTTGATTTTAAATGAAATAACACATAAAAATATTGTGAAAAAAAATACTGTGTAGAGGAGCAGATTCTTTGTATTTGCTCACTGGTTGGTTTTCCACACTGCAGTCAGAAATAACCTTAAAAATGAATTTTATCAAAAAGTAACATCACGAAGTGCTGAAGTGGCTCAGTCGGTTAAGCGTCTACCTTCAGCTCAGGTCATGATCCCAGGGTCCTGGGATAAGCCCCATGTAGGGTTCCCCACTCAGTGGAGAGCCCGCTTGCCCCTCTGCCTGCTGCTCCCCCTACTCCTGCTTTCTCTCTCTTACTCTCTCTCTGTCAAATAAATAAAATCTTTAAAGAAAAAAAAGTAACATCAATACCCCCACCAAAGGAAATGGGAATGTGTGTGCGCATACACACAGCCCTTAGAAACTTAATCTAAGACAGAGTTAGAATATGTTGATGACAAAGATACCATGTACCATCCTTTGAAGTTGTTTGGTGACAACTGTAATAATGCTCATATCTTTATGTTTCTTGCTGAGCTCTGAAGCGAGAATTCTTAGTTCATTTAGAATGAGTCTGTCATCAAAACAAACCTAAAGAGTGAGTTGACTATGAGTCTACTTATTCCATGTAGTAATTTTTTTTTTAAGATTTAATTTTTTTTTTAAAGAGGAAATTTCTTTTTTTTTTTAATTTTTTATTTTTTATAAACATATATTTTTATCCCCAGGGGTACAGGTCTATCAATCACCAGGTTTACACACTTTACAGCACTCACCAAAGCACATACCCTCCCCAATATCCATAATCCCACCCCCTTCTCCCAACCCCCTCCCCCCAGCAACCCTCAGAGTCAACTCACTCTCAGATTCTATTGAAAAATCTCCAATAATCACAAAGCCAACAAAATTTCAATTAAAAACAAATTGGCATGATGACCTGAAAAGGATGCAAACATTTCACCTTGAGGAGATGCCTTTTATATTATCTGGTGATCTTATGCTTAGTCCAGAAATGTAAGATTGAAACAAAAATAATATCAGAAAATAATTTACAAAAATAATAATGTAACTATATTTTGTGACTTTTTTAACCAAACCCTTAAATCTCCTCAGTTCTTCTACAGGCATAATATTGTTTTTAATTTACCAATCTAGTGTGGTTTTTTTTCAAATGTAAGAAAATAGATATGTTTCTTGCAGAAAAGATAACATATTGTATTTATTGTTTGACATTTTGCTTTTTTCATTTTACATTATACCCTAAAGATTGCTACATTTCAATTTATAGGAATATTCTTCATTCCATTTTTCAGCTGTATTGTATTGATTACTTACACAGACTATAATTTATCCAATCAGTACCAAACTCATGGATATTTGGGTCATTTCCAATAACTGACCACTACAAATAATAGCACAAAGAATAACTTTGTTTATAAGAGATTTCATATTTTTGCTGATCTGTATTAGGAGTATACTCCTAGAAGGGAAATGAGTAAATTGGTAAATGCTTAGCAATTTTCCTAGGTCTTGCTGCATTCTTCACCAGAAGTGTTGAATCACTTTGCATCCCCATTAGCGATGTATCAGTATTACAGTTTTCATACAATAGAGTTTGTTGTCAAATTTGTGGATTTTGGCCAGAGTTGGAAAATATAATTTTAATATTTATTTTTATTATGTATGAGCTTCACCATTTCTTCACATGTTTGGGCCATTTTTATTTCTTCTTCTCTGAACAGTCTGTTCTTATATTAGAACCATTTGTCTTTTGTATATATTACAGGTTTCAAATATTTCTCAATATGTAATTATCATTTGTATTTTCTTTTTATTTCTTGGAATTCAGGTTTTAATGTGCTCAAACTTAGTAATGTTTTGAGTCATAATTAAAATTTTCTCTGGTTATAAATGAAAAAAAAAAAACCCTAAAATGCAAGCAGCAGCAACTTTATTAGCACTTACTGATCCCCCAAAGTGATAAATACATTTGTTTACTGATACGTGCAAGCGAAACTGTTGGCAGAAGAGCATCTACTCGGACTGGTAAGTAGGAAAAATTCACAATACACATAAAGTCATAGTATAATCCTAGTCACAGTCAGAATCTACCTGAGCAATAGTCACCTTCTGTGGCATAAGGGCCACGTTGTCAACTTGTAAGAAACTTCAAGGTCGTTGATAATTTCCATTAGTTTACATATCAACATATGCTTTGCATCTCTGTACTTCAAACCTTTAGTTTCCTAAATATTAACCAACTGTCATTTTCTTATAGGTGCCTAACACACAGAGTCTGCCATTGTCTCTTGGGCTTTTATTTCTTCTATGAGTAACTGCTCCATACATCTGTTCAAACGGGTTGTAAGATGCTTCCCCATGGGACTTGTTGGGCCAGCAGCTTTCATCTTGAATCCCTTTTCCTTGTATTTTCTCCGCAGTGTGCTTTCTAACCATGTACTTGTATTGGAGTAATGATAAAAATCTCTGCAATCTTGTCCCTTGGGATGCTGTGTCATCCTCCCTCCTGTGTCTATCGACACCCCTATGTCTGCAGACCACAGCACGGTTTGCTCCGCTGGAGAGCAGCAGAGCTGGGTGGATATAAGTAGAACACACTACACAAACTGTCTCCCTGGTGAGGGAAGGCGGGTGTGTGCAAAAAGGAAGAAAAAGACAAGCACAAAGCAGAAGGGGCTGCCAAACCTTCAACCTAAGGAAATGACATGGGATGAAGGAGAAATGGGTGGGAACAGTAAATCTAGCCAGGCAAAACTTAAAAATAGGCTGGCAAGAGATCATTCCTCTTAATGTATCAATCCCTATGGACTGGTAATGGTTTCCAAATGGTACAAAGGAGCAGGATACTCCCAGACCTTGTGATTTTCATAGACAACTGAAGAGAGTAATTTCTCTAGTTCCTGAGGATTCTAAACACTGGCAACCCTTCACATAGGGTGGAATGTGATATGCATACACACGTACCCACATGCTTCACACCAAACCTGTTTTACATCTTTTTCATGCCCAGAATAAAAATGTTGGATGTTGTTTCATGTCAGTGCATATTCCTCTAAAACAAAACAAAACAAAACAAAACAAAACAGGTTGAGGAAATAATGAAGTTCTCCTGTCTCATAGATAGAAGCAATGCCAAATTCTCTCCAGAAATGGCTGCATTTCCAACAAGGTATTAAAGTAGCTGTAAACAAAAGAGGTAATTATTTTTTGAAAAATAAAATTTCATTAACAGTCTTGAAGGAAAGATCCACCTAGTCCCTTCAGAAAGCATAAATGTATCCCAAATGTGTCCCACTGACTCACTCCACACCCTAAACCCTTTCCACGATGCATCAAAATGTCTAAGGATTGCGAGACTCCTCCATAAAGAAAAAGGGAAGTTTGAGATTGACCTCAGAATGAATTTCCTTTGGGACTGAGGATCCATGCTTTAAGAAGAATTCAATACTCAGTCAGTAATATTTCCAGGTATAAGCTCACTGCCTTAAGTCCACTCAGTAATAGTTCCAGTCATAAGCTCACTGACTTAAGAAGCTGGGTTCAAATTAGCAGTCATTTGGTGATTCTAGAGAAGCAGCTAAGACTGACACTAGTGTCTTCAATTTTGGTACAATACGAAATGGTATCCATCAGTTCCCAAGAGTCTAGTTTTTGTAGGAATATCGCCCAGTGAAATCAACAAAAAATTAAAAGTTATGCTCTTTCAAGTAGTTTCAGAGTCCTTTGGGGAAAAAAGTCATTGACTGATCCTTCACCAAGATTTCATTACAAAGGTCCTGATCCTGAGTCTAAATAAGGACAAAGAGCTAGAAAGTGACAAATTCAGATCTCTAAGAAGAAAACAAAAACAAAAACGCCTCTTGCCCCGTTAAGGTGGATTAAGGAATATTAGCTCTAAGGAGCCAATCACAAGGGAAAATAGCATCAAAACTTAAGAGTATTCCAGCTACAGCTTAAATACTGAATAAGAATGCATACAACATTTCTAAATTAAATGCAATCTATTTCCATATTTGGATCCTCCTTTTTAAAAAAATAATTGTTATTTTATTGTGACAAGAACACTTAACACAAGATCTATTCTCTTAAAAAATGTTAAGTGTATAATACATTATTTATGTGTTGGATCTGTAACTTTTTAGTCATAATGCATGATACGAAAATAACACACAGAGACCCAAATACCAATCCCTAATAACTTCACTTATACATTGGACACAGTACTAAAAAGAGACAGAGGGCAATGGGGATCATGTCATTATTCTTCACTCATTCTCAGGCAACATACCTTGGCTATATGAAATTTAATGTATTTCATTATGACTTTGTTTCTTTGCATAATTAATTGTAAAGTTTCTGACAACACACTGGAGGATGAGCAACCTTCTAATTAATGATGGTGAGGGGTGATGGCCAAGGGGTTGAGGAGGCATCGTGATGGCACACTGACCACATGCTTAAGACACAACCAATTCTTTACTGGCAAAATGAAATGGGAGAGAGAACTAGTTTTACCAAGAATACAATCTGACAGCAAAGTCAAGAACTTCCCATTTGAAATGTTGACATTTCCTGTGCTCTAAGATTGATTTCATTTTAATCTACCCGAGAATGTATGTGGAAGAAAAGGAAATCTTGTAAAGAACTATGTTCAGTTTTACCTTTCAAAGGAAATATTATAAAAACATCAATTCATTTCTTTTAGCAACCCTGAAACAAAACCTCAACTATGTGTTTGTAATAGGAAAATTGGCAATATAGCACTTTATAAAGCAATTAAAAGGGGCCCTAGAGCAAGACTAAATCCACTGAAGTTTCATAAAACCTACCCTTCAGTTGTTTTCTTTTTTTTTTAAAGTTTTTCCCTGTGTCCTTCTCTTCACCATGATATGCTCACACATAAAAATTCCATCTCAAATACATCCCCAACTATAACAATATTGAATGCCGTTTATATTTTTTGAAATCTCATCGAAGCATAGCAAAGAATTTGTCAGAACAGTTTTAATAGGATAATTTTAGGACTACAGTGAAAAATCTCTCTGCTCAACAAATTAAACTAGGAGAAAAAAATGCTTTGCCACAGTTGGCATGGTGTCATGGACACTGCGATAAAAACATAACAGCCTTATTTTAACTTCTTTTTTTTTTTTTAAGATTTTTTATTTATTTGCCAGAGATAGAGAGTACACACAAGCAGGCAGAGAGGCAGGCAGAAGCAGCGAGAGAAGCAGGCTCCCCACTGAGCAAGGAGCCCGATGTGGGACTCAATCCCAGGACCCTGGAATCATGACCTGAGCCGAAGGCAGTGGCTTAAGCAACTGAGCCACCCAGGCGTCCCCTTATTTTAACTTGGTTATAAAGAATGTAGTCAATGGACGCCTGGGTGGCTCAGCCAGTTGAGCAAATGCGTTCCTGCCTTTGGATCAGGTCATGATCCTAGGGTCCTGGGATTCCAGCTCCAGTCAGGGAGCCTGCCTCTCCCTCTCCCTCTGCCCTTCCCTCCCTGCCCAACCCCTCTTGCCCCCGCTCCTGCTTGCTCTCTTGGGCATTGTCTCTCTGTCAAATAAATCAATACATTCTTTTTTAAAAAATGTTATAATTGAAACATTCACACATCACAACTAAATGCAAGAGGGAGAAACTTTATAACACTTCTTCACATAGACTTTTATCATCAAGGAAAGATCTGTATATCAAAGAAGTGAATCAAAAAAACATAATTCTCATGATGAATTAAAATTCTCTCCACTCTTCAATTTTTCAATTCTTATTTTTAATTCTATTCTGGAGCTTTCATTTCATTCAAGATGTCTTCTTTGTCTTTGATATCTCAGTCCCGGAAACAGACATCTTTACACACTCAACTTTGAAGATGGAGAAAAACCTACAGCTCCAACTGATATTTCCTTTCTCTCTAAGGAGAGAATGTGATAACACATTGCTGGAAGCCATTCTGTACTCTTTCTTTTCCAAGTGTGTGTGTGGTGGGGCAAGAGGGGGGTTGTTAGGTTTTCATCTCAATAGACAATATCCAGCTTGATGATTTATCCTTTCTGGGTATCTTCTTTATGAGACGTAACCAAAACAAACAAACAAACAAACAACAAAACTTGTCTTGATTAAAATTAAGAAGGTATCCTGACAATTTTCACGTGTCCCTTTTAGTCTTCTGATTACAAAATCCTGTCATTTCAATATTCAGAATTCTCTTTAAAACCTGAGTGCTTTGGGGGCAACAACATCAGGAACAACTTGTGATGGGAAGAGTCTTTTATTTTATTTTAAGATTTTTATTTATTTATCTAAGAGAGAGAGTATGAGTGGAGGGGAGCAGGGGTGGGGAAGGCTAAAGGGAGAGGGAGAAGCAGACTCCCTGTTGAGCAGGGAGCCAGATCCTGGGATCATGACATGACCTGAAGGCAGACACTTAACCGACTGAGCCATCCAGGCACCTAGGAATGGTCTTTTAGAAAGAAGGCCATAATACTACTCAGAAAAAGAAGATTCACGGAGATTATGACAGCGGTCAATGTATCAGTTCAAATCCAGGAATCTGATTAATTTAAGCTGAGGAGAAATTTATTTGAAGAATCTAGTGAAGCTCATCAAATAGAGATTTTCGCATCAGTTTTGGCAAAGGCAGGCTGTAAGGAATCTCCAGAAGAACTGGTAGCAAGAGTGTTTCAGGTTAATGCTCCTGAAATGAATCAGCTTTATACATGACCTGCCTGCCTGTTACTCTCATCAAGACTCAGAGTCCCAAGGGCACCTGGGTGGCTCAGTGGGTTAAGCCACTGCCTTCGGCTCGGGTCATGATCTCAGGGTTCTGGGATCGAGCCCCACATTGGGTTCTCTTCTCAGCCGGGAGCCTGCTTCCCCCTGCCTCTCTGCCTACTTGTGATCTCTCTCTCTCTCTGTCAAATAAATAAATTAATTAATTAAAAAAAAAAAAAAAGACTCAGAGTCCCAAAGAGAAAGAGCCAATTGGTCTAGTTAGGATCAGGTGCCTTCCTTTTGGCTGAGAGAAACCAGGGCATCTAAATTGACAGCACCGTCAGGCAGAATCCACACTAGAAGAAATAGTCAGAAAATCAATATAAACATAAAAGGAACAAGCAGAGAAAGGGAAGGTAATGCTAAGAGTGTGTCTGATTGTATTAGTTTTCTATTGCTGTGTGACCAATTACCACAAATACAGCAGCTTAAAAATCACATTTATTATGTTCCAGTTTCCATGGGTCAGGAAATGGGGTCCTTTGTTAAGGGTCTCACAAGGCTACAATCAAGGTGTCAGCCAGGCTGTGTTCCTTCCTGGAGCTGGCAGTCTTCTTCCAAGCTCACATGTTCGGTGGTAGAATCCGATTCACTGCAGTTGTAGACTGACTGATAGTCCCATTTTCTTGCTGGCTGTCAGTCAAGGACTATTCTTATCTCCTGAAGCTGCCCCTTCCTTGCCATGTGGCCCTGTCACAATATGACAGCTTCAAGGCCAGAAGAATCTCTCCTCCATGCAGCTAAGGAGTCTTACATAATGTAATCCAATCAAACGCATGGCAACCCATCTCACTTCTGCCATATTCCATTGACCAGCAGCAAGTCACAGGTTCTGCCTGGACTTGAGGGGAGAAGACTATCCAAGGGCCAGACTCATTGTGGGTCACTCCAGGTTGTGTCACCAAACTGGGGGAAAAAGATCTCCAAATGGGATAATTTGGGGAGATGTATCCTTCATACAACACACACACACGCACACACACACACACACATAGACATTGATAGAGAAACACACCTCAAAAATTCACAACTCAGTACTTATCAACAATTTTCAGTTCAACCCCCAGTGAACCTTTGTATGGCAGAAACAGGCAAACACTACAAAGCAATGACAAACAAGTGCCACTTTGCATCGGAGGCTTTCTGAGTCTGAGGTAGATTAGACTCACAATTCACAACTCTCATAACCCATCGTTAAATATCCTATGGTGTGCCTGGCAGAAAACAAAAGCAACTTGTTTTGCAAATAGCTGAGTTTCTAAATGCTGACATTATGTAATTTGTTTTGACACCTCAAAAACACTGACATTTCATCATATTTAAAGCATACTGAAAAGTTAAACATGCCCCTTTATCCCACACGCTTTTGAGGAGCAAAGGAAACATGTTATTTGTAAACAACACAAATCATATGACAGAAACGTGGGTTACACTGATAGATAACGGAAGCATCAGATCAGCTGCATTCGGCATTGCTACAATATCAGCGCTATTTCCCTCTTTTGTTCATCATTCAAAGGCAACTTTGATGTTGTCTAAGGAGCACAGGAATGTCAAATGGTGTAGCCACATGGAAAACAGTATGGTGCTTCCTCAAAAAATTAAAAATAGGATTACCATATAATCCAGCAATTCCACTTCTGGGTACACATCCAAAGGCATTGAAAGCTAAGAGATAAAGGGACATTTGTACACCCATGTTCATAGCAGCATTATTCATGACAAACAAAAGGGAAAAACAAGGGGCACCTGGGTGGCTTAGTGGGTTGAGCCTCTGCCTTCCGCTCAGGTCACGGTCTCAGGGTCCTGGGATTGAGCCCCATGTAGGGGTCTCTGCTCGGCAGGGGCCTGCTCCCCGCCACCAACCGCCTGTCTCTCTGCCTACTTGTGATCTCTCTCTCTCTCTCTCTCTCTGTGTCAAATAAATAAATAAATAAAGGGAGAAACAATGGAAGTGTCTACCAGTAGCTGAATGGACAAGTAAAATATGGTGTATACATACAATGGAATATTATTCAGCCTTGAAAAGAAAGGGAATTGTGACACGCAGATGAACATTGAGGACATTAGGCTAAATGAAATAATCCAATGACATAATGACAAATATTGTATTATTCCACTTATATGAGGTACCTAGAGTTGTCAAATACATAAAACCAGAAAGCATTATATTGGTTGCAAAGGGCTGAAAGGGGAAAAGGAGAAAGAAAAGTTCTTCAAGAGGTACAGAGTTTCAGGTTGGGAAGATGGATAAAGGTCTACAGATGCTTTGGTGGTAATGGTTGTGCAATGATGTAAATGTACTTAATGCTATTGAATCATTGCACTTAAAATGGTTAAAATAATAAATTCTATGTTATAAATATTTTATGACAGTAAATTTTTAAGAGGATAAACTTTGAGGTTAAGTGTGCTTGGTTCTGCTGTTTAGTTCTATGATATCATTGCCGTGTCTCCTCATCAGTTAAATAAGCATGAACTGATCAACCTTCCTCATGGAGTAGTGAGAAAGCACAATCTGAAACCTGGAAAGGCCTCAAGGAAATCAAATAAGAGAGTCCACTAGATAGTAAATTCCGTAAATCAGGGACTTTGTTTCATTCTGTGTTATAGCCCCATCACCTCCTAAGATTATCTATTCAATGGAAGTCCTTTGAAAAATACAAATTGCTATTCGATTATAAATTATATTGTTGTTATAATTCTAAATGCATTTTTTTAAAGATTTCATTTATTTATGTGAGAGAGAGAATGAGAGAATGAGAGCATGAGAGGGGAGAAGATCAGAGGGAGAAGCAGACTTTCTGCTGAGCAGGGAGCCTAACGTGGGACTCAATCCTGGGACTCCAGGATCATGACCTGAGCTGAAGGCAGTCGCTTAACCACTGAGCCACCCAGGCGTCCGCATCTAAGCCACTTCTAACAGGTCTATCCAGTGGCCTAGTTTTATTGTCTCCATCCCTCAACACTTTATGTCTAAACCCAATCCCTTGCTCTTATACTTCTGAATTCTCTTAATAACAACTATAGAATGATTAATAAGATACACTATTTCCTACCAGCTTCTCAGAAACAATGGATAGACTAGGACATCAAAGAAATGAAATAATTTGGTTATATCCCAGATCTCACACCAGTGCCAGGTTCCATCCACAGAACCACAGAGGGGTAGCTATGTATGTTTCAATATGGTCAAATCCTGATCCCTAGGACTCTGAGTTGTGGTTTAACACTCCCTTTGACCTTTGATCAAAACATGAATATTAATGAAGGAAGGAACTGTCACATTGAGTTTCCAAGAGCTTGGACAAGGCAGGGGCTGAGTAGAGGTCTTCCAATATCAAGTGGTATCTGACAGTCTGAAGACGGCTCATGGCAGACATCACCCAGTCATGGATTATCTATGAAGTCTGGCCTTTCCCTGCCCCTTGCTTATGATCACTCAAAGTTTTACAAATTGCCCTTTCTAAAATAAAACTGCCATGAAAGCAGTGATATTTGCATGTGATGCCCACTTAATTTCTCTGGTCTCTTCCAAAGTGCATAATAAAAATGGAAAATGTCTTGCTGTAACCCAGACAGACCTGGAAAGGACTGAATATATCCCTAACTTAGAATCCATCTCTAGTACCCTAATATTCCAAGAGTCTAACTCTGCAATAGTTATTAAGCACTTGCCTCAGCCACAGAACTTTTTTTTTTTTATCAAATTATTGAAAAAATAAATAAATAGTAGAAGACACTCAGTAGCGAGGTTAAAAATATCTAGAATATGCAAGACTGAAGTCAGCCAAGTGACTTTGGGAAAAATAAATTCTCCATGACTCAACTGATCTTCTGAAAATTAGGTAAAATGACACCTACTCCATAGGATTATTGTGAAATTTAAATGAGCAATGGATGTAGGTGCTGAACACAGTGGCTGGTAAGTAGTCAGCACTCAGTGAAAGGTACGTGTTGTTAGAGTCATGAGAGATACTAAAGATAAAGACAAGGAAGTTGGAGCATTCATGCCAGCCATGGAACTGGCTCTCAGGGCTAGGGAAGTAAATCTGCCTCTCAAACTCGAGAGTTGGAAAACTGTGGGAAAGCACAGGGGAGGGAGTGATGGAAGCACCCCTTGCCTGTGCATTCAGACACATGCAGCCCTCTCACAGAAGGGAGAATCAGACCACACTGACATGGTCATCTTTTCATCTTTTGCATAGACTGCATAAAGGCAAAAAAAAAAAAAAATACCCACAATACTGGGTTGTTATCCTGCTTTTGAGTTTACTTCAAAATATGTGGAAACATTCCTCCCTTCAAAAACAAGTTACTTTGAGGACAACGGGAATCTGATCACACACATTATCAGCCTATTTCCAAACCTCTTCAGGCTGCTTCCACTTAACCCTCTTCAGCCTGCTTCTCTCTTAACCCTCACACAGCTTCTGGGCACTGTCTCTTGTATTAGAATTGGTTCATCAAGGTGCCTGGTGGCAATGTGATTTTGAATCTTCTCCCCTACACAAGTCCTTATTCATCCTGGTGTTCCCAGTTCTGATACAGGGCAGCCAGCAGTCCCTTCACAAAAATTAATTCAATCATGAATGAAGGAACCAAGGAGGAAACCATCCTTATTCCATTTCTTCATCTGAAAGAACAGGCCGATCACAAGTTCTTTCTCACCTCTCTTTGGATACCACTGCACACAGGCATCAGGCACATAAGCTCAGGGCACAGAACTCATTCCCTGGAACCAAATCAAATGATGGGGGCTGGAAACTGCACTATTGCCTCAGGCTCCTGGAATGTCATTTCCTAATTGTCCACACTTTGAGTTCTTTGGAAGGGGAACCACATCCAAGTCGAAGGCTTACCCACCATCATGCTCCTGGCACATTCTGCATAGTTGATTTCTGCTCTCAGCCAACACATTATCACAACCTGTGCTTGTTGTCTCTCTGCACTCATCTTCCAACAGCAAAACGCCTCTCTAAGAACCAGAAGTGTTCTGCCTTTTTGAGCAGTATTACCCGTGCTAATCTCTTTCTGGAATTCTGGCATGTTTAACTTAAACAACTGGTCAATTTTTCTGAATGATTGAGTATTCCAATTTTTTTCTCTCTATCCAGGCCAATGGCAAAACTTCCTGAGTGGATTCAGCAGGTGATTGTGCACGTATTTATGCAAATATCCAGTCATTTCGGGCTCAGAGCATTTTGTACTCAAGTTTACTTTCTCTTAAAATTCATATTCTTTGTTCAGCTGCTTTTCCTAATCCCCTACCTCAGTGTTGTGAATTCTGCCATTTATTTCCCAGCCTCTGCCTGTTACAAATGACATATCCCATTTTGTTTGCAATCGTCTGTTCTTTGTTGGGTACAATCAGTAGAGGAGGCCTGCCATCTCTTTAGCTTCCTACCTCTCTCACATTAAGCACTGTCAGCAACCCTTTAAAAATAATTGATTGGACAATCTGTATCCTGTCAAGCTGTTTTCCCAATAGATATCTAGGTAATTAAAATCACCTAGTAGATTCAGGTCCTAGTGTTTGAGTGATTCTTCTACTTGTTAAGGCAACATTTCATCCACTTTCATTAAAGTGGCAAAAGACTCTGATCACAGCGTTCGTTTCTCACTGTGAACATTCTGGAATCTATCATTTTTACTCTTTTGAATCCAAGTATAATCTACGCCAGGGGCTGGCAAACTTTTTCTGTAAAGGGCCAAAGAGTGAATGTTATAGACTTTGTGGCCCAGATGGTCTCTGTTGTAACTACTCAACTTTGCCCTTCAGCATGAAAGGAGCCACAGAAAATATATAAATGAGTGGTCATGACTGCAGTCCAATAAAGCTTTACTTGTGAAAAATGGCAGTGGAATGAATTTGGCCCATAGGCTATAGTTTGCTGATCCCTGATCTCTGTAATAACTGCAAATCTGGACTACAGAGCAGAGAATTCTGGAGGTGGAGTTTTGGTTCTGTCACTCTCTAGTTGTACAAGCTCAGGCTAATTATTTAACCTCTCTGGCCCTCAGTTTCCTCCTCTGTAGAGCCTGTCTTGAAGGACACAGAGGAGGAGGTGAAAAAAAAAAAAAAAGCCAAATCATGGTGGGACAATCACTCTTTTCTGAGACATACTGGGGTGCTGTGAAGGGCTTTACCTAGACGGTCATATCACCTGAACTGTACCTCACACAGATTGCTGTGGTTCAAATACAGTTAAAACATTAAGGGAATAATACTAAAAGAAGGATATCTAAGAGGTTGGTAAAGTCAAAACAGTGAAAAATGATTATGTTTTAAACTGGGGTATGGGCAGTAAAAATGATTCCTGGCATCACTACTTCTCCAGTAACATAAGCCATGGCCAGGGCAGCAATCACCAGGTACAGAAGGCTACCTACATGAATTGCAGGCAATGTGACATGAAGGAGAGATCATGTACAGTTTATTTAAACATTTCTAATTGGCCAAAATTAGAAATTTTGGCCCCTATGTTTCCAAGCTATCAAATCCCATGCAGGCACTCTTACTTTATCAATGCTTATCAATGCTTATGGAAGCACAAGAGGATACAACAACATTATCATATTGCCTTAACCATTCTTTATTCATTGCTTAGTATGCACCAGGCATTACCACATAAAATCTTTGCCTAAAAGCTCAGGAATGTCACCATTGCTTTGCAGATGGGTACTAGTGAAAACAGGAAATTAACTAGCCCAAGAATGACATAGCTAAGCAGAGAGAAGGCAGGGATTCAATCCCAAGGATGGTTGAGTCCAAAGCCTGTGTTCTTAACCACCACGCTCTACTGTCACTGATTAGAGAAGCTTTATTCGAGAGTCCACGGGACTCACCGGCTTAACTCTTTGCTGTTTCTGAAATCCTGCTGAACCTGCGCACCATTGAGTTCCACGACTTCAGACAAGTCATTTATTGTCTCTTATCTACAGCTCTTTGGTTATTGCAAACAGTATAACTCCCACATTCCATCACATTTAAAAAAAAAAAAATCTTGTAGGTAGTAGAAAAAACAAAATGAGGTCATTTATTCCGTTGTTTCATTGAAATAGAAAATGGACCAGATGATGCAAAGAATAGGCTAGGGAGTAGAAATTAGATCTTTCAGTAGAGTAAAAGTGTCATACGGCAGAGAGAGAAAGAATGGCCTCAGGAAGCATTAAGTCAGAAGGACAGCAAGCTTGGAGTGTATACTAGTTAGCTTCCTTGCCTTAATTATACTTCTGGTATGAAAAAAAAAAAAAACTGATAGAAACCATAATCAAGAAGGGCATGTTATATGTTTAAGAAATCATGAATCATAAAGAATTATGCATTATTCTAAGGTTTTGAAAATGGAAATTAAAGATTTACAACTCTTGAGTCTTTCCCAATATCCTTTTGTAAACCTACTTTAAGTTAAATAAAGAGCTTTTTTTTTTAGATTTTATTTCTTTATTTGAGAGAAAGAAGGAGAATGCAAGCAAGCACAAGCTGGGGGGTGGGGTGGGGGGAAGGGAGAGGGAGAAGCAGACTCCCTGCTGAACAGGGAGCCCAGAGTGAAGTTTAATCCCAGGACCCTGAGATCATGACCTAAGCCGAAGGCAGATGCTTAACCAACTGAGCCATCCAGGTGCCCTAAATGAAGAGTCTGACAACAAATAGTAGGTCTTTCTTTTTTTTTTTTTTAAACTACCTATTGGTATATGTCAGCTCAGCTTTCTAGAACTAAATCACTTTTTGCAAAATACATCTTTTTGTGACTTGCTAAAAAATGTTGTCCAGAAGTTTAAATATAATTCATTTCACACGTGTGTTTGTTTTTAATGTCATACAGCAGGGAGGAGGTTAGAAGGGGTAGAGGTCAGAAGGCAAACTGTTCATATTTTATGGTTTCATAAAATGCTGATATGGGAATTTAAATTCCAGGAAAGGTTTTGGGCTATAGGAGTTGTTCACAGACAAAACCCAAAAAACCTTAAATGTCATGAATCAGAAAAATTTACATGTATACATGTATCTAAAATAATGTGTATAAGTGTGTGATATCATCTGTTCTATATATATAAGTCATATATTAGGTTATACATGTGTATGTAGGTATCAAATGAATATCAAATGCGTATTTTTTTAAAAATATGTTTCCTATAAATTTTATCAGTGGTTAATTGTTTAGTGGTATTGCCATACCAAATAGTTATGGTCAATTACTCTAATAGGGCAGTTAATTTAATTCAAGAAATACTTACTGAACACCTAATATGCATTTACGTTATGTTCTGCACTGGAGTACAAATGGACTACTCACAAAGGCAACACAATTCAGAAGACAGGAAAACAATGTAAACTCTGGAAACAAAATCTGGTGTGATTGTTGCAGCTACCAGGCTGTTGCTTACTGGAAAGAGATCTCAAGGGAAGATATTTAACCTTGTTGAACTCTACCATTCAAAATTTCTTCTGAGGGTTCAAGATCGGGTTGGACTGTGAAGGTGTGCTAGGAAAAAGGGAAGACTACATGTTCCCTCTAACTCTTATCACAAAACTATCTCAAAATGATGTAGCCTAACCATTTCACACTGCACTGGTCCCCTTGCATATAACAGATATTCATTACATATCTAGAGAATGAAAAGTTAGAGAGAAACTAATGATTTTCTGGTTCAGCATCTTTAAAAGTGTTCAAGTTGACATTATAACATATATAAAGTCTACATCTTAAAGTAAATACCACGAAATTCAAATTTGGAAAAGAAGGAAAAAAAGTAAAGTCAATTGCTTGACTCAATGAGTGAATTAATAGAAGAGTTATATCTGGCTAGGGCAGTGGCATCCTGCTTTCTACTCTGAAAGATCTGGGTTCAGACACAAACTACACTTTTGTTATGTGAACTTAGACAAGTTCCTTAACCTGCCTGAGGCTCAGTTTCCTCACCTGAAAAATAAGACTAATGATGAAATATTTGTGAGTGGTTGATGAGATG
Organism: Mustela lutreola; assembly: GCF_030435805.1. Lineage (NCBI taxonomy): Eukaryota > Metazoa > Chordata > Mammalia > Carnivora > Mustelidae > Mustela > Mustela lutreola. The sequence continues at coordinate 40,139,846 of NC_081298.1, read as the reverse complement.
ATATATATTAAGAAGATGAAATGGTATTAAGGAACCCTTTCTGCCCTCTTTGAATCTGGCACTGCCTCCAGTATAGGATGTTCAGAAACTACTGGGAAGCTCCCTGTATAATTTGTTAACCTTGAGGGAAATACGGTGTTGTGCCCAATAGCTTTTCTTGACAAATTTTTAGATACCCAACATGGCAATATCCCTGCCTATATCACTGTTAAGGGTCTGATCCAGGGCAATGGGCAAATATGTATTCTGGTTCCTCACATGTATTTGCTATGTATTCTTGTATCCGCACACCAATTTCCTACTGGGAAACCATCCTTGCCCTACTCCTAGGTTGCATATTTGGTTGGATAGGTTGGATTCAAACATTTCTTCAAAAGCTGGAAAAGAATGGATCAAATCAAGGCACTTTATTCTCCTTGATACAAAGGGTGTTTCAGAGAAGGACACAGCCAGAAGCAATGATAGGCAATAATATTTTTCCCAGACTGCTGAAAATAGGATTTGAACCTGAGGGGCCATAAGGCCAGTGCTGCTATAGTCATTTTGCCACCATGAGGGGATAATGGTTTGCAAATGAAACCAAGACACGGAATGCAAGCTGAATTAGAGAAAAATACATGCCCTGGATCTTCCAGTTATATACAAATAAAGTCCCTTCTAGTTTATCCCTGTCATTTAGAACTAAAGGAAGGATGTATAATATACATATATGTTGCTTAGCAACTCATCTTATTTTTACCAATATTCTACACCTGGATTAATAGATGTAATATTAGTAAACATTTATGGATAAAGAAGGAAAGGGATAGTATAGATGCCTCTTTTTCTCAGGACTTTTAAAAACAAAACAAAACAAAATCATGCACTTTTATTTTCATAGATGGGAATCAAAATGCAGTTCTAAATGTATCTATTTACTAATGAAGAAGTTATTTTAATGGCTAATATCTTTTTGTTGGAATTGCTTTTTAAATATACCATATAAAGTTAATGGTCTAAATCCCAAGATGGAGACTGCTATTAGAGGCGATTAGAGCATATGAGCAGGAAAATAAAAAGCCCAGCCCTGTAAGTAGTTTACCCTCTGGAGGCAATATGGACACATGAACAATGTTGTCCCCCAAGTAACTGGACTATTCCAGTGAACTCAGGAGAAGCAGAAATGAACTCAGCCCATCAAATTACCTACCAAACCCTCAAATACTTGCTTATTCAAACACAACAGTTTTGTAGGATCTTTGTGGCAATCTCTCCTCTATCTTTTTGGAGTCTTCAATGGTAATGTCCTTAATTTGCTTCCATATTTTTGGAAGATCAAGCTAACCAAGTATAAATTAAAGGACTTCCCACCTCAACTGGAAGAATGACCTGCAATGTTGGATTCCAAACAGTGAGCAGAAATGACTCTGCTGTCTGTGGCTGTCTGCTGAGGCATCAGTGTGGCTGACATTACCTTTCTGAACTCTGGAAATGCAAAGAACTCATCCTCCTGTCACACTGTGACTTTCTGGATGTCTCTCCTCAGAGGTTGATGGTATCTGTTTCTAGGTTAGCCTTTTAGCTCTAGTCTCAAGAGCTGCTTATCAAAATAAGTCCTAGTTACAACCTATACTCTGGGCTTGTCTTTGTACCTTTGTTTTGCCTTCTTTAACAATTTGCTTTCCCTTCACCGTATCCACATGAGTAGGACCATTTCTCCCATGGCAACCCTCATTCAAGCCACCATCACTTGCCTGGGCTTTTGCAATGGCTCTTTTAAAACCACAATCAGAGCTTATAACAATCCTGATTAAAACCCCCTATATCTTCACATTACCCTTTATAAACTATGTAAAGTCCTTGCCAGGACATACAAGACTATGTCCATGTTCTGGCCCCTACACAGCTCTCAGACTTAATCTCTTGTTACTCTTTCTTTCTCTCTCTTTCCACCAGGTGCACCAGAAACCCTCCTGATTTATAAACAATCACCTTCTCAATATGCCCACAAGAGCATTTCTGTGGGTACATGTGAAGATAGAAAGAGAACTCCTCTTCTTACAGGAGTACTAACCCCATCATTGGGACCCCACCACCATCTAAACCTAAAATTACCTCCCAAATGTCCTACTTCCTAATACCATCATATTGGGGTTAGAGCTTTAGCATATGAATGGGAATGAACATAATGATATTTAATTTTGATTATCAATTTATATCACATTTTTTCCTCTAGTCAGCAACTATTTTTGGCCTCCAAGCTCCTACCTGGAATCTTCAATGTATTCCTGGGCATTACATACTAAAACCTGTTCTGGTTCAGACATATGATACATGGACCTTGTGAATAAAAATCTGGTTACAGTAGAGGCAGACCTTTTTATGGTGGCCTTCAACCTAAACCACAACTGTGAAATCCCCTGAAAAGAATCTCTGGCTGATCCTGCTTTGAATACAGCCAGTATAATTGTCCATGGAAGAAATTATCCTGAAGATGGCAGCCTTTCACTTCCAGGCTTTGGTTCATGCTGTTCCCTTTCTAGAATGTTCTCTGCTTTCCCCTTATGCGAAAAATTATCTATCCATGCTTAGGTCTTAGATCTTTGTTTAGGTTCACTTTCTTAGGTGTTCCTCTTCTGTGTTCCTGTGGGTCCTGTTCTATCACCATCATAGTTTCCTTTACTTGGCCCTTGGCTTGATTATATATCCTTCTAAACTGTAAGCTTAGGACAACAGGAACGAAGTCGCCTTTTTCACCACAATATCCATAGCATGAAGCATACCCAATATAGTGTTAGAGCTGAAAGACTGAATAACCAGATGAGATGAGAAGGTGAGTCATGGCATAGATGTCCAGCAACATAGATATTGTCCCACAACTTATATGTATGTTCACTTCTAGAGAAACCTGATTTCAAACATGGAGGATGGTTTGAGCCTTTATGGAGGACTTAACATTGTGGAGGTTCTGTCTTCCAAATCAGAATGAAGGCAGGGATAGGGTAAAAAAGGATAGAAATAAAGCAACACTATTAGGAAGAAAGCAGTTAAAGAATCACTCCCCAAATCTAGATGAGAAGGTTTGGAATTGCGAAGTCATGTTCTTCCTCTGCAACTACCCTGAAGAACTATTACATAATTTGTATATTAATTACATAATTTGTAGGAACTATTGTTAAATGAAAATGCAGGAAAATTATTATAAATTTCAAAATTGTGGGAACTTGTTTCAGAACAAGCATTTAATGTGGATCCCTACTAAGGATGAGGCCTTATGTGATTGCACAGATCTCACGCTCATGAAATCAGACCCACTTCCCTCTATGCCCACATCCCAGGGCTATACTGATTCTGTTACATACCAGTGATTAAATTTATTTGACAGCTTTCTCTCAAGTATTTTGAGGCACTGGAACTCAAAATTCTAGAAAACAAATAACCTTTTGTGATTACTAATATAAAGGTTGCTAAAACTTGCCAAATGCCATAGTCCAAAAGGTTAATACTTGAGTTTTCTTAATGAATATTCTCTCACAAGACTGATTATTACAGAAATGTCCATTCTCAAGCTTGTCTTATATTGATCATCCTTATAAACCAGCTATACAACTGTAGATAGAAACTGAGTGTAAACAGTTTTGGTCTTAACTCTAACTTATGGAGGCTTGATCGTTGCACTGAAAATAGTATCACCAAAGCACCTGCCTGATTGTTCAACAAAACATGCACTTGTATATTTTTATTTTGTTGCATATGTTGACTTTACTCCCCTGTTTCCCACAAAGGTACCAAAGTCAGGTCTATCTTATTCCTGTGGTGAACTGAATTGTCCACTTATCACATTTTATTTGGACATTACTCTTACAGCACTTTGCATTAGTCTGCCCTAATAACTACTGGGGCATTTGGGAAATAATTGATTTTTAACATCTGAAAGACATTTTTTTATGCTATGTTAATGGCACTAAAATAAAAGAAACACTCACAAAAGCAAAATGGAACTACATGCCAAAATAAATGTTATATTTTGGCAATATTCTCACAAAATTGCTGACAGATGTTAATATAAGCATTACATTTTGTGTGAAGATACTTATCCTTTCCTATTATTAGACACACTTTATGACATACAGAAAAATATGATGATTCAGGATACCACATTTTGGGCAATGTCAAAGCCAAATTTTGCATACTGTTTTTCCATGTTGAAGTGTAAGTATGGTCTTTAGTCTCCAAATCAAGTATCAAAGTGATTTCTGGCATAAATTTGAGCCTCACAAAACCAAATGAATAATTTAAGGAAATAGCAAGGGATTTATGGCTAATATTTTAAAATAATTACAGAATTCCAAAAGGAAAGTAAACCTGAACAACAAATTCTTGCTGGTCATTATAAACTGTATGTACCAAAACCCATTTGGAAAAAGAAATGAAGTCATGATCTCTACTTCTTCATGTCTCTAGGATCATATAATGTTCAGCAAGAGGACTACGGCTGTACCTTGAGGAGGGGTTGGCAGCTGGATATCAAATCAGACTCCTGCACACAGGGAGAATGGGATCTGAGAGCTACTGCTACTGGCACACTCTATTATGAGTGACCTACTGTTTCCCCACTTCTTCAGAACTTTAATTGTATTTAGATTTATAGTTCCATTACATATATTCACATTAAGAGAGTTAATTCTTTAAAAATGTGTATGCCTGGTAAGAAAGACACTCATTTGTTACTTAAATTCAGATGCCTTGATATATCTGCTGAGGATTTCAGTGATACCAGACATTCTTTTCGTCAGTCTCTGCTAAAGTATCATGATTCTGATTGTTTTCTGAATTTATTTTAATCTTGCTTTCTGTTTCTCAGACACACACACACACACACACTCCACGATGTTATCCAAACACAGAGAATGAAAGAAACTCTACAAAGGGACCAGGAATCCCTATTGTAGGCATGGTAAGCAAATGTTAAAGAGCAAAAGTTAATTCGAGGAATACTTGTTAAACTGACTCACAGGAGTGAAAAGATACAGGGAGATTGAATCCCATGGTCCTGTTTTAGAGATAAAGAAACTGAGACCCAGGAACTGGAGTCAAGATGGCAGAGAAGTAGCAGACTGAGATGATATCAGGTGGCAGGAGTTCAGCTAGATAATTATCAAATCATTCCAAACACCTACAAACCCAACAGGATATCAAAGAGAAAAAGAACAGCAATTCTAGGAACAGAAAATCGACCACTTACTGAAAGGTAGGAAGCGAATCCAAAGTGACAGGAACATAGGCTGTGGGGGGAAAGACTGGTTCCTGGCAAGTGATGGAGCAGCGGAGCATAAAATCAGAAGTCTACTCCACTGAGGGACAGCACTCCAGAGGCTAAGTAGGGGTGGAACTCTTGCAGAGACAGTGTAGTCTCAGGATCCCGCGGGGTCACAGAAGGATCGGGGGTGTCTGAGTGTGACAGATCTTGCAGGTATCAGAGGGGGAAAGCCAACTACAGAGATAGAGCTGAGGAGATAGAGCTGAGGAGTGAGCTCTCAGCTCAGGGTTACCTGAAACTGTGATCCGCAGCACAGTCAGACCACTGCTCTTTGAGCAAGGACCCCACAAGTGACAGAACTGGGGAAACTCACCTTACTTCTCTGGAGGAAGGAATCTGTTGGGTTTGGAGACTCCAAACAGGGCTGTGCACCAGAAATGCTTGGTCACAGGCTGGGTAAGCTCAGAGCTCGACCAGAGACCAGGGAGAAGGGAGTGATTGAGTGCTTTTCTCCAAGATGCACTGAGGAGTGGGGCCCCAAGCTTTCAGCATCTCTGGGCTGGAGACTGGGAGGCTGCCATTTTCACTCTGATCATCCAGAGATCTACAGAAAGCATTCAAGGAACAGAAGCTCCAAGAGCACGAACTGGAAGAGATTAGTTAGCCCAGCCCCTGGAAAGGGCAGTGCGATTCTGTCTCATGCAAAGGAATCTGAGGATCACTACAACAGGCCCCTCCCGCAGAAGATAGCAGGAACATCCAGCCAAGACCAAGCTCACTGATCAAGGAGAATAGTGGAATTCCAGAGGGGAAAGCAAGGCATAGAATTCATGGCTTTCTCCCCATGATCCTTTAATCTTACAAAGTTAATTAATTTTTTAAAAATTTTATATTTTTCTTATTCTATTTTTTTAACTTTTCCTCTTTCCTCTTTTAACATTTTTTAACTAGTTTATCTTAACAATACCTTTCATTAAGAAAAAAATAAGAACCTTATTACAGTCATATTTTATCTTTCATTGTATCTAAACTTTATTTTTTGTATACATATAGGGTTTTCTTTTTTTTTTAAGATTTTATTAAAGCCATTAATATGCTATCTATAAGAAACTCATTTTAGACCTAAAGACACCTCCAGATTTAAAGTGAGGGGGTGGAAAACAATTTACCATGCTAATGGACATCAAAAGAAAGCTGGGGTGGTAATCCTAATATCAGATAAATTAGACTTTAAGCCAAAGACTATAATAAGAGATGAGGAATAAGATAAGAGATGTTTGACAGACAGAAATCATAAGCAGGCAGAGAGAGAGAGGAGGAAGCAGGCTCCTTGCTGAGCAGAGAGCCCGATGCGGGGCTTGATCCCAGGACCATGGGATCATGACCTGAGCCAAAGGCAGAGGCTTTAACCCACTGGGCCACCCAGGCACCCCATATAGGGTTTTTTCTTATAAATAATTTTGGGATACAATTTCTTCCAATAGATCAAAATACCCTAAATCTAGCTCAAGGCTTTTTCTAGTCTCCAGCCTGAGAAAATTCTCTCCACTTTCTTTTTCCAACCAACTCATCAATTTCTTCTATAGAATTTTTTAAAACTTTTCATCTTTACAGTCATATTCCATCCCTTCATTGTGTTTACTCTTATTTTGGTATATATATATATATATATATATATATATATATATATATATTTCTTTCTTTAAAATTTTGAGAGGTAGTTTTTCTAAGAGACCAAAATATACCCTAAATCAAATGGGTAGCTCTGTTCTATGCACCAGTCTATATATAATATACATATATATTTTTTAATTTTTAAAAATTCTTCTTACCCCTTTTTTTCCTCCCCTCAGTTTGGGGTCTCTTCTGATTTGATTAGCATACATTTTTCTGGGGATTTGCCATCCTCTTCTTCATATATTCATATCTGGAAAAATGACAAGGCAGACAAACTCTCCACAAAAAAAAAAAAAAAAAAAAAAAGAACAAGAGGCAGTACCAAAGGCTAGGGACCTAATCAATACGGACATTGGTAGTATGTCAGATCTAGAGTTCAGAATGGCAATTCTCAAGGTGCTAGCTGGGCTCAAAAAAGGCATGGAGGTACTAGAGAAACACTGTCTGGAGAAATAAAAGCCCTTCCTGGAGAAATACAAGAACTAAAATCTAAACAAGCTGAAATTTATAAAAGCTATTAATGACATGGAATCAAAAATGGAGGCTCTTACTGCTAGGATAAATAAGGCAGAAGAGAGTATTAGTGATATAGAAGACCAAATGATGGAGAATAAAGAAGCTGAGCAACAGAGAAACAAATAGCTACTAGACCATGAGAGGAGAATTCAAGAGATAAGTGATACCATAAGATAAAACAATATTACAATAATTAGGATTTCAGAAAAAGAAGAAGGGGGGGGGAGAAGGTATATTGGAGCAAATTATAGTGGAGAATTTCTCTAATATGGCAAAGGGAACAAGCATCAAAATCCAGGAGGCACAGAGAAGTCCCCTCAAAATCAATAAAAATAGGTCCACAACCCATCATACAAGAGTAAAATTTATAAGTCTTAGTGACAAAGAGAAAATTCTGATGCAGCTCGGGACAAGAAGTTTGTAACATACAATGGTAAAATTTTAGATTGGCAGCAGAGTTATCCACAAAGACCTGGCAGGTCAGAAAGAACTGGCATGCTATATTCAGAGCACTAAATGAAAAAAGGCATGTAGCCAAGAATACTATATCCAGCTAAGCTATCATTGAAAGTAGAAGAAGAGAGACAAAGCTTCCAGGACAAATAAAAATTAAAAGAATTTACAAACACCAAACCAGCTCAACAGGAAATATTGAAAGGGGTCCTCTAAGCAAAGAGAGAGCCTAAAAGGAGTACACCAGAAAGGAACAGACACAATATACAGTAATAGTCACCTTACAGGCAATACAATGGCATTAAATTCATATCTTTCAATAGTTACCCTAAATGTAAATGGGTTAAATGCTCCAATCAAAAGACAAAAAGTATCAGAATGGATAGAAAGAAAAAAAAAAGCCATTAATATGCTATCTATAAGAAACTCATTTTAGACCTAAAGACACCTCCAGATTTAAAGTGAGGGGGTGGAAAACAATTTACCATGCTAATGGACATCAAAAGAAAGCTGGGGTGGTAATCCTAATATCAGATAAATTAGACTTTAAGCCAAAGACTATAATAAGAGATGAGGAAGGACACTATATCAAACTCAAAGGGTCTGTCCAGCAAGAAGATCTAAAAATTTTAAATATCTATGCCCTAACATGGGAGTAGCCAACTACATAAACCAGTTGATAACAAAATCAAAGAGACACATTGACAACAATACAATAATAGTAGGGAACTTTAACACCCCCTTACTGAAATGGACAAGTCATCCAAGCAAAAGATCAACAAGAAAATAAAGTCCTTAAGTGACACACTGGACCAGATGGACATCACAGATATATTCAGAACATTCCATCCCAAAGCAACAGAATACATATTCTTCTCTAGTGCACATGGAACATTCTCCAGAATAGATCACATCCTGGTTCACAAATAAGGTCCCAATCAGTACCAAAATATTGGGATCCCTATATATTTTGAGACCACAATGTTCTGAAGCTAGAACTCAATCACAAGAGGAAAGATGAAAAGAACTCAAATACATGGAGGCTAAAGAACATCCTACTAAAGAATGAATGGGTCAACCAGGAAATTAAATAAGAATTGAAACAATTCATGGAAACAAATGATAATCAAAACACAACTGTTCAAAATCTGTGGGACAGCAAAGCCAGTCCTGAGAGGGAAGTATATAGCAATACAAGCCTTTCTCAAGAAACAAGAAAGGTCTCAAGTACACAACCTAACCCTACACCTAAAGGAGCTGGAGAAAGAACAACAAAGAAAGCCTAAACCTAGCAGGAGAAGAGAAATAATAAAGATCAGTGCAGAAATCAATGAAATAGAAACCAAATAAGATAAATAAATAAAAACAGTAGAACAAATCAATGAAATTAGGAGCTGGTTCTTTGAAAGAATTAATAAGACGGATAAACCCCTGGCCAGACTTATCAAAAAGAAAAGACAAAAGACCCAAATAAATAAAATCATGAATGAATGAGGAGAGATCACAACCAACACTGAAGAAATACAAACAATTGTAGGAACATATTATAAGCAACTATACACCAGCAAATTTGACAATCTGGAAGAAATGGATGAATTTATAGAGACATATAAACTACCCAAACTGAACCAGGAAGAAATAGAAAACTGAACAGACCCATAACCAGTAAGGACATTGAAGCAGTCATCAAAAATTTCCCAATAAACAAGATCCCAGGGCTAGATGGCTTCCAAGGGGAATTCTACCAAACATTTAAGGAAGAATTATTATCTATTCTCCTGAAACTGTTCCAAAAATAGAAATGGAAGGAAAACTTCCAAATTCATTTTATGAGGACAGCATGACCTTGATCCCAAAACCAGAAAAAGACCCCATCAAAAGAGAATTATAGATCAATATCCTTGATGAACACAGATGTGACAATTCTCACCAAAATACTAGCCAGTAGGATCCAACAGTACATTAAAAGAATTATTCACCACGACCAAATGGAATTTATTCCAGGGCTGCAAGTTCAGTTAAACATCCCCAAATCAATCAATGTGATACAACACGTTAATAAGAGAAAGAACAAGAACCATATGATACTCTCAATAGATGCTGAAAATTTGACAAAATACAGCATCCTTTCTTGATCAAAACCCTTCAAAGTGTAGGGATAGAGTGTATATAGCTCAATATCCTCAAAGCCATCTACAAAAAACCCACAGTGAATATCATCCTCAATGGAGAAAAACTGAGAGCTTTTCCGCTAAGGTCAGGAACACGGCAGGGATGTCCAGTATCACCACTGCTATTCAACATAGTACTAGAAGTCCTAGCCTCAGCAATCAAACAACAAAAAGAAATAAAAGGCATCCAAATCGGCAAAGAAGAAGCCAAACTCTCACTCTTTGCAGATGATATGATACTTTATGTGGAAAACCCGAAAGACTCAACTCCAAAACTGCTTGAAGTCATATAGGAATTCAGCAAAGTGTCAGGATACAAAATCAATGCACAGAAATCAGTTGCATTTCTATTCACCAATAGCAAGACACAAGAAAGAGGAATTAAGGAGCTGATCCCATTTACAATTGCACCCAAAACCATAAGATGCATAGGAATAAAGCTAACCAAAGAGACAAAGAATCTCATGAAAGAAATTGAGGAAGACACAAAGAAATGGAAAAACATTCATACTCATGGGTTGGAAGAACAAATATTGTGAAAATGTCTATGCTACCTAAAGAAATCTATATGTTTAATGCAATCCCTATCAAAATACCATCAATTTTTTTTCAAAGAAATGGAACAAATAATCCTAAAATTTATATGGAACCAGAAAAGACCCTAAATAGTCAGAGGAATGTTGAAAGAGAAAGCCAAAGTTGGTGGCATCACAATTTCAGACTTCAAGCTCTATTACAAAGCTATCATCATCAAGACAGTATGGTACTGGCACAAAAATGGACATGTAAATCAATGGAACAGAATAGAGAGCCCAGAAATAGACCCTCAACTCAATGGTCAACTAATCTTCAACTAAAGAATTTCCAGTGGAAAAAAGACAGTCTCCTTAACAAATTGAACAGCCACATATAGAAGAATGAAACTGGACTATTTCCTTACACCACAGACAAAAAGAAACTCAAAATGGATAAAGGACTTCAATGTGAGAAAGGAATCCATCAAAATCCTTGAGGAGAACACAGGCAGCAACCTCTTCAACCTCAGCCACAGCAACTACTTCCTTCAAACATCAACAAAGGCAAGGGAAGCAAGGGTAAAAATGAACTACTGGGACTTCATAAAGTCAAATCTTTTGTACAGCAAAGAAAACAGTCAACAAAACCAAAAGACAACTGACAGAATGGGAGAAGATATTTGCAAACGACATCTCAGTAAAGGGCTAGTATCCAAAATCTATAAAGAACTTATCAAACTCAACACCCAAAGAACAAATAATCCAATCAGGAAACATGCAGAGGACATGAACAAACATTTCTGCAAAGAAGACATGGCCAAAAACATGAAGATGGCCAACAGACACATGAAGAAGTGCTTCACATCACTTGGCATCACGGAAATTCAAATCAAAACCTCAATGAGATACCACCTCACACCCATTTGAATGGCCAAAATTAACAAGTCAGGAAATGACAGATGCCGGTGAGGATGCAGAAAAAGGGAAACCCTCTACGCTGTTGGTGGGAATGCAAGCTGGTGCAGCCACTCTGGAAAACAGCATGGAGGTGCCTCAAAAAGTTGAAAAGAGTTACCCTATGACCCAGCAATTACACTACTGGGTATTTAACCTAAAGATACAAATGTAGGGATCCTAAGGGGCACGGGCAACTGAATGTTTATAGCAGCAATGTCCACAATAGCCAAACTATGGAGAGTACCTAGATGTCCATCAGCAGATGAATGGATAAAGAAGATGTGATATATATATATATATATATATATATATATATATATATATACACATATGTATATATAGTATAGTATACACGGAATGAAATATACATTCCATATACAATGGAATACTACATAGTAGTATATATATACACACAATGGAATACTATGTAGCCATCAAAAGAAATGAAATCTTGCCATTTACAATGACATGGATGGAACTAGAGGATATTATGCTGAGCAAAATAAGTCAATCAGAGAAAGACAATTATCATATGATCTCTCTGATATGAGGAATTTGAGAGGCAGAGTTGGGGGGTTGCGGGGTAGGAAAGGAAATAATGAAACGAGATGGGATTGGGAGGGAGACAAACCATAAGAGACTCTTAATCTCATAAAACAGAGGGTTACCAGAGGGAAGGGGGCATGGAGAGGGTGGTTGGGTTATGGACATTGGGGAGGGTATGTGCTATGGTGAGTGCTGTGAATTATGTAAGCCTGACCAGTGACAGACCTGTACCCCTGGGGCAAATAATATATTGTATGTTAATTAAAATTTTTTTTAAAAAAAAGAGAGAAACTGAGACCCAGAGACCTCATAAGTAAGTTACTCAGGGTTACACAAGAACTCAGCAAAACAACTGGAACTTTACCAGGATCTCTACATTCCATACCCATGATCTTTCTTATTGTAGATTTATCATCAGAACCACAATGCCCCTAAGTTAATTCCATAAATATCTATATCAATAACCTTGTACAAAAGAACATGCTTATTAATGCTTGTAAATACCATCTTAATGTTTTGATGTTTTTAATTTTTTCTCCTTTTCAGAAATAAAGAGAATATTTTTAAATCTACACAGAGAATGCAGTCAAACCTAAAATAAGTGGTCCTTTACCCTATCTTTTTTTTTTTTTTTTTTTTGGTCTAAACAATATAAATTAGGCAAGGAGAAAAAAACAAAATAAAATAGTTATAATGACTCAGTAGAAATACACACACACACACGATTCAAATTTCTTTTTTAAATGGTTAGCACTGAACTTCAACCTAAAAAAGTAATGCAAGCTAAAACACTAAGAAAAGAGGACTGACATATTTAAGTATCAGATCATTTAATAGAAAACCTTCTTCCCTGCTTAATGCATTGTTTTTCTGCCTTGAATGGCTGTTACCCAGAGATCTTTACTAGAAATACATGGTCATGATAAGTAGTCCATAAACATCACTGATTAATTACTTTGCAAGAAAAAGAAATGTTAAGAGTATTTTTTATGTGGGTACCTGGGTGGCTCAGTCAGTTAAGTATCAGCCTTCAGCTCTGGTCATGATCCTGTGGTCCTGGGATCAAGTCCTACATCAGGCTCCCTGCTGAGTGGGAAGCCTGCTTCTCCCTCTGCCTGCTGCTCACTGTTAAATAAATCTTTTTTAAAAAAAGATTTTTTTTCTGTATTAAAAATTATGTAGTGTAAGCAATAAATGTGTCAAGGCATTGCTATTATAACCAATAAAGCTCTGCATTCATTCAAGTTATTTGGACATAGAAGAAAACAAGAGGAATCAGGGACAGCAGACGATCTGATTAACAGCTGAAGGTAAAAGTGCAAAGGAAATAGTCTATTTGGTATTGATACATCTGCATGAAGAATTAATGTAAGTTCATTATCTAACTATTTCTTCTGCAGATAAAACTCTATCCAACTAGTGGTATTGACTCAGGAGCTAATGCCAGTCTGGTGTGGAGAGCCTGATGCCATTAACACTCCAGTTTCATTTAGCACTCACTAAGAGACAGCAGTCCAACTTATTAAAATGCTCTTTAAAGCCCTTGATCTCTTTTAACATGATTTTTTAAAATCCAAAATCATGAACTTCTTTAGCCTTTTTAAAAAAGAATTTTTTTTTTTAACTTATTTATTTTAGAAAGAGAGGGAGATAGAAGAAAGAAAGAGAAAGAGCCAGATCTAGAGGGTTGGGGAGGGAGAGGGACAAGCAGACTCTGCACTGAGAAGGCAGGCCCCAAAGGGGCTCCATCTCACCACCCTGAGCTCATTACCTGAGCCAGAATCAAGAGTTGGTTGTTCAACCGAGCCACCCCAGATGTCCCATGAACTTCTTTCATCTTAAAAATTTGTTTACTTAAGAAATCAATAGGTGTTTCCAAATAACACTGTAGAATCTTAATAGTTGCCTTTTTTCTTTAAATACAAGTAGTTCTATAAGTCTACAGCTGATGTTTTGATAAAAGAACCAGATTATCAAGCAACTTGAAGTTAGATTTTGGCAATATTTTTAAAATTGAAGTTGTCCAATATTATCAGAGTAGTAAGTATAAATGTTAACACACTTTAATAGTGTATTTTGTAAGCATTTTCTTTTGTAGAAAATCCAAGAACAACAAGGTTTCCAAGGGCCCAGTTGTGTTTATAAAACATATCATTTATTATTAATTATATTTGAAAATGTGTGTAACTGTTGTAATCCCTTGTCAATTTGTACATAAATTTTTATGTCTAACCCACTTCATTTGATTTCTTAGACACATTTGAAAATTTAGTGCAAAAATCTATTAAATAAAAACCATAAATAAGTTAAATAAAATAAAAATCAGTTTTAATTGAGGTCTTATTTATATGCTCTACAAACCTATTAAAATGCCCTTGATGGATGATCAAAGCATGTCCACCTGGTTTTCATGTTGGTGGGGAAATAAAAAAAAAAGTTAAATGAACATTTTCACATTTCAGTTTATTAGAGGGAGAAAAGAGTAATATAATCTGTTTTCAGAGGAATTTAGTATAGATGTAAAATCACCATGTGCCTACACAGTGACCTCATTTCCAGACCCCAGAAATATGATATTCTTTTCCAGCCTAAGCATTTATCATTTGTTACAAAGACCTCAGTATTTAAAAATACATAAATACAATGGCAAAGCATTGAATTGACACTTATGATAAAATGCATTTGATTAAGACTTAATAAAGCACTGTGTATAGTACTAGTGAATAATGCATTGCCAGATAAAGTTGGACACAAAGCAAATATAGTGTCAAAGCTAATCTGCCCTGGCATTATTCAGCCATATTACTTTCTTTATTACTAGATTAAAAAATGCATATTGTGTTTCAGCAGCTTTTTCATTATTTCAACACATAACACAAGTGCTTTTTGGAAAAGACCACCTAATTCCAAAAAGAACTACTGTAGTAGGAAACCACAGAGCACCAGGCAATGCACCTCTTAGTGATGTTGGTTCCCATTATCACAGTTAACAATATGTTTGGCTTAAAGCATTACAGTTTTCAAAAGCTCACTTCTAAAAATGCTCATTGTGTGTCTCTCTTTAGAAAGTACTAACCCAGAAAATCAGTAAAATTACAAGGTTTCCTAAACTAATTTTCCTTTTAGAGATTTAGTGAAGGAAAAGAAAATAATCTTTTCACTTACCTATATCTCAACTCTCCTTAGTCTGATGTATTTATTTTTAATTTTTCTTTTCAGTTTGGTTTCATTTTTCAGATTTTTGGCAGCTCATTTTGTATACAAATTTCACCTTGGTTTGGACTTCCCCAGAATAAGGTTTGAGACAAAGATTCAGGTGCTGTGAGATTTTGGGGGAGGGAATCCCAGATAACATCAGGATAGCAATGCTAAAGTGCAACTGGAAAAGGAAGTCAAACAATGCAGGTAGTATTGACAAGTGTTAGTACTGTAGATAATTGCAACTTAACTGCACTGGGATCCCAGACATGCAAATAAGCTAAGTCTCTGAGATCCATTGTTATCTTACCCAAGGAGGGAGGGGGTTGAGGTATCTATACTCCAGTGGTTGAAGGACACTATAGTTGGGGGTGGGGAGTAAGGAGGAAAAGTTAGTGCTTCTAAATTCTGTTTCTGCACTGCTACACTAGCTCTAAGCAGAGTTCAATGGTCAGAGAAAACTCCTGGGCCAAAAATGGACACAATGCCATGTCAACCTCAGCCACCTACATGACAATGTTAAGGTCCAAAGGGATATATGTGGTGCATAAAAAGCATCCATATTAAAAAAAAAAAAAAAGGCAAGCATCTTCTATAATCTTGATGTACTTCCCTAGGCTTTGCATTTCTGGCTTTCAAAAACACTCTGGGTCTCAAAAACTCACTTTATCCCACTGCTTACTCTCATGTATAGTCTCATCCATGTTTCCTTCCAGACCTATAGAGACTGATCTATTTAATGAAATAGTTGAAATAACCTCCAAAATTCCAAAGAATACTTCCTGTTTTCCTGAATATGTTCACTTATCTCCAAACTTTGAACAGCTCTTTCAGTTTCATCCATGCATTTAATTCTATGTCTCATCTTCTCCCTCCAGAGGGACTTAATCCTGACAAAGTTATGTCAATGTGTGTGTGCCATATTTATGTTGCTCACAAATAGGTCAATCACAAACAATTACATCTGGAATATACCTTTTGTTCTTTCAAGCAGTGTAGGAAGTAGAGGAAAAGATAGGATTCTGGGAAAACAATATTTTAGTGTATGGGACTGGTCCCTTCAATATCCAACAAAATGATCACCACTTTTGGAAATGATAAACCATATCAACAAGAGTGCTGTGGGTGCAAGGGCTAGTTTGTACCCAATGTGTAGGAGAAAGAAGCTAATGAGTATTCTTAACTCCAAATCTATCACCATCACTACTGAACAATTAATTCCTGCTATTCATACTTACCTGCACCATAGGCACATTCATCCATTTAAAGAGAAATTACGTGTGTATAGCATGTGCCACTGTGACAGGCCAATACATGTGTTAGATAATTTATACATAATGTCATCTCCTAGTTTTCTCCACCAGTTCAATGGACTGAATCCTAGTGATTTATTCTCTCTCCAAAGTTTCAGCATACCAGTCTAAACTATTCTGATAGTTGATCTTGAGTTGATCTTGAGTGCCTCTATCATATGTGGCTTCCACTGCTCTTTCACTGGCTACGTAATTTTTCAACTATCCATGGATCCTATTGCAAGAAAACTCTCACATCTCTGCAGACAAGAATTTCCCACAATCCAGATGCTTCTTGCTTCTCACAATATAGGTGAAATTTAGACAGCAAGGCTTCCTTCTCTAAGCCCTCAAAGCTTTTCTAGGTCTGACAATGGCCTTGAAAAAAGTGAGAAAGTGTTACCAGCAAGCATCTGAGAAGGAAAACCCTTCAATATGGCAGGTCTCAGGGACAGAGGAGTTCAGGGGGTGGCACAGTTGACACCAAAGTCCCAGATAATGTAGGCAGGAGAGAGGCAAAAGGAGACCTCTTTGCTTTGGGCCACAGACACAAATTATATTATTCTATATGTGAGAGATTATAGCTTATTCCAAGAATTATAATCAAAGACTTGAAATGCAGAGTTTATGCTATTAGCTACATAGAAACCATATCTCAGCCTTTGGCATATTTTACTCCCAGAACTTTGTACAATCATTGCTGTTAAATTTTCTTAATTACACTTGGCAAGACAATCATCAATTGCTCATTTTCTACTTTAAAACCTTTCCTCTGCCTAAGTGGGGATAAAAACATCCTTTCACCCATCCCTCTAGCTAAAAACCTCTAAATGATCCTTAATTAGAGTAAAAGTTTATAGGAACAATAAAAGATAATACAGCTGAATTTCACAAGAATCTGTGGATTATATCTTGTATTTCTTAGTTGGGACCACTATAAGTCAATACTTTCATAGAAAGATCTCTGCAAGGCATTGGATCTGACTTAAGCTAATACATAATTATCCTCCTCAACAAATTACAACAATTAATGCTTGTTAATGTTTGTGCCAATAACTGTTGTCTACTGATAGGAGGGGAAAAAAAAATCCTAATATACTGCATGGGTATAAGCAGTTAAAGCTATGCATTTATTTTTAACTCACATGAATAATACATCAATTTGTATTCATTGTAGAAAAATATATATTTATAAAGACAAAAATTTATACCAAACAAAGCTAAAGATCTACTTTACCTCCTTCCGTGATACCTCTTGTCTCACAAGAGGGTTCAAAATTAGCAGTTTGGCTTCAGTCCTTTCAGACGTATATTGTGCATGTAAATACAAGATTGCACATGATCTAACTATATTTATTAGATTTTTAAGTTACAATGTTATTATATACTTATTATGACATATGAAAAAATTCAAAGATGTTTAATGAAAAAAATGATTTATCACCCCCATCAACTGTCCTTCAGGGCCAGACCCCCAACATAAATGGTGTTCATGATCTTTTGTTTTTTCTCCTTGGTCATAGATTCATAGATACATATACATATCCATGACTTAATTTGTTCCAATGCAAGTTAATATGTTCATATTTCTCAATAACTTAGCCTGCCTTTAAGTGGCTAGTTTTCCAATTCACCAGATACTAATCTAATACTCTGCTTTAAGCAGTTTTGTCATAGATGTGCCATACTGATTCACCCATTCTATTACTACAGGATATTCAGTTTATTTCCAAATTATTGCCATTACAGATAATGCTAAAAGAGGCACTCTTATACATTGATCCTTATGTATTGCAATCTGATTTGGGGAAGATAAATTCTCCAAAACCTGAGTGGTACAGTAAAGGGCACACCACACACATTGTTTAATAGTACTAATATTATTTGAATACACTGCAAATTTTTGAAACAATTAATATTCCTCCAAAACATGTATGACAATGACCATTTCTCTACATTCTACCCATCATGGCATGAAATTAACATTTCCCCAGTCTATGGATGAAAATATAATTTCATTATTGTCTTATTTGTCTTTGCCTGACCATTAGTGACACTGAGTATATTTTTTATATTTATTGGTCATTTTGCATTTATTTTTCTGTGTATTATCTAGGCAAAATCTTTGGTCATTTTTCTGCTGATTTTTTCAAAAACATATAAATTTGAGAGAGCCTTTTCTGCACAAGAGATTAACTGTCATACATATAACATATTTTTCCCACCTTGTCACTTGTCTTTTGGTTTTGTTATTTTTTCCTATAAAATATTTTAATTTAATTTTTTGTTAAGATTTTATTTATTTATTTGACAGATAGAGATCACAAGCAGGTGGAGAGGCAGGCAGAGAGAGAGAGAGAGAGAGAGGAGGTAGCAGGCTCCCTGCTGAACAGAGAGCTGGATGTGGGGCTTGATCCCAGGACCCCGAGATCATGACCTGAACCAAAGGCAGAGGCTTTAACCCATTGAGCCACATAGGTGCCTCAAAATGTTTTAATTTTAAGTAGTCAAATGTTTTCTCATCTTCTTTACAGATTGTCTTTAAGAAATCCTCCTCTGCCCCTAAATTATACAAATATTCAACTTTTGTTCTTGTGTTTTTAATTTGTATGTTTTACATTGAGCTATTCAGTCCATTTACATTTAGACATTTGATCCATTGATGGTATGAGGCAGGATATAGCTCTTTCAGATGCATTGCTGATTTAGTGAACTCTATTTATTTTATTTTTTTAAAGATTTTATTCATTCACTTATCAGAGAGGTAGAGTATGAGCAAGGGGAGGGGCAGAGGGAGAAGCAGATTCCCCATTGGGCAGGAAGCCCAATGCAGGGCTCAATCCCAGGACCCTGAAATCATGACCTGAGCTGAAGGCAGAGGCTTAATCAACAGAGGAACCCAGGTGCCCCTGCCAGCTCTATTTATTAAATAAAACATTCCTGTTTGAATTTATCAAAATGTCTTTTATTATATAGTATATTCCTATGCAAACATAGATTACTGTATTTTCTGTTTCACAAATTTGTACACCACTGCACTGAAGCCATGGTCTTTAGATTAGAGTAGCTCTGAGGAAAGTTTTAACATTACTCTCTCTCCTCAGCCATTCTTTCTGTCAATATTTTCATGCTTATCTGAGGTGTCTATAAGCCTGTCAATATTGTTAGTTCTGCTAATTGCATAGAGACCTGATAGATATACATTCTCAATATAGAAATGTCTGCCAGGATTTCACTGATAGATAGATGATAAATAGAAAATAGAAAGACAGATAGATGATAGATAGATTTTTTTCTTATAACTATACTATCAATTATTTAAAAATTCTTTAGAAATATCTTCTACATTATTGATACTCAGTGGCATGTCAGGAATCCAGGAAAAAGACATCTCTAGGAAAGAAAGGGAAGTCTCATTGTCAATTTAAAAGACCTAACATGCCATATATATAAATATATATGTATATACATATATATATATATGCTGAGATTATTAAACCAATATTATAAATGAGACATAGAGGCTTATCGCAAGTATTAAGTAACCTGCCAAAAGCTACCAAACTAGTATGAAGCAGTCAGAAGTAAAAATGGACTCCATTCCTTCATTGATGTTACCTCCTCTATGCTCTATAAGATCCTGTGTTTATTGTAAGACAAAGATTCATAGGAACAACCAAATTTTAGTCAATAAGCTATATAAAATATAGGCTGAAGTGTGAATTGAAATCATGATCACTGAATAGGTTGGTATCCCAACATAATCTGATCAAAGTAATATTCTGAATACTTAAGGTTATCCATTATTTCCCTTCAGAATTGTGGTTCTCATCTGGTGCCTGGTAACAGGACAGGAAGAGATGGATAATTTGACAAAGACCCTCAGCTGATTCCAATATGCTTTCTTCTCCTTAACTTGGTTGATAATCCAACTTAGCATAATTTTATTCCAAACAAAATTAAAACTAGTTATAATTAGGAAGCTAGTCATTATAGGTAGTACTTTATACATATTTTAGGCAATTTCCCATATCTGCCTTGTAGTAAATTAGCTTGAATAATTTTCTTATTCTTCATCCTCTAAGCCAGGGGTTCTCAAACATTAGCATGCATCAGAATCACCTGGAGGACTAGTTAGGCCAGGAATTTCTGGGACTGTACCCTTTTGCTTTTCCCTCCTCTCCTCAGAGTTCCCGATCAGTAGATCTGGGTGAGTCCTGAGAATTTAAAAGTTAGATTTCAAGTGAAACTGCTGCTGATGGTCTAAATCTCAGACTTTGTGAACTATACATCCCTTAAAGGAAAACACTGTGCACACACATGTGTATGTGTGCCTGTGTGTGTGTTACTCATCTCTGAATTTTACAAGATCCAATATAATGCTTTGAATATAGTATTGACTCAGCACACGGGAATTTATTCTGAATCATGCTAGTGGTGTGATTCTGCAATATTCTAATGAATTGAAAATTGATGATCCATGTAGACCAGAAGAACTAATAAAAATACTACATTCCCAAGTAATGAACCAACAGGACTTAATTTGGGTAGCTATAATCCATAGAACCGTAGGATGCATAAGGGGTTGTCAGGAGAAGAATCTATTAAAAGTCACTGATTCATTCATCAGTTTTATTAAGGGCAAACTTGTGTAAACCGACTAAGTGGTAGGTCACTATTGGTCAGTCCCTTTAATAGATACTTAAATTCCTAAAGTCATATCAGTCCTCCCTTTTATATACTCTTATGGTGTCCTCCTTCCTCCTTTATGACACTCCCAATTCGGGTGTTTGCCTTCTATAGTTTTTTTGATTAATGTCTCTCTCCCCACATGTAAGCTCCCTGAAGGCAGAACCCACATCTGGTGTACTAACTATTGTATCCTCAGCATCTAGGACAAAATTTGGTACATAGTGGGCACTCCATAAATATTTATTGAACAAATACATGAAAGATGAAAAAAAAAAAAGATGAATCAGATGTAAGATACTATTTTAAGTGTCCCTAAGATCTACTAGGAAAAAAAAAAAAGGTGAGAAAAGTAAGAAAAATCCCTGATATAGTTTTGAGGAGTGACATATCACTTGTTTATGAGAAGGCTTATGAAAATATTATTTAAATAATTTGAGTGCATTGTAATTATCACCACCCAAATTGTAATATGTACTTATTTGGCTATTTATTTATATTTACTAATATTTGTATGTTCTCTTATTAAATTATTTCCTCCTCTTCTACAGTGTAAGCTCTCTAGTTTAAAGATGTAGTGATTTAGTTTATCTTGCTGTAACATTTGCACCTAAACAAGATCTACACATTTTTAGTGGACTGAATGAATTTCTAGTTTAAGTAAGTAAAGATCTCCAGAGACTGATACAAAAGTAGAAAATTGAGGGTCCTAGGGAGAAAAGCTGACAGTCCTAATGGACAATGATGAAGGCAGATGGAGAGAAGTACTACATTGAGAAATAAGGATGGAGAGTCAAATCTGTGTAAAGGAGGGATTTGAGCTTAGTAGTTTCATTCCTATTGTTGACAGAAACTTGCACTGCCTCCCTATCCTCATTTGTGATAAGAAGAAACAAGTGGCTTGCCACAAGATCACTGGGGATGGCGCAGTTGTCCTAGTACCATGTGTTGAAAAAGCTATTCTTTCCTCTTTGAATTGTTTGGCACTCTAGTTGAAAAATCAATTGACCATAAATGTGAAGGTTTATGTCTGGGCTCTCAATTCTAGTCCATTGATCTGTATTTCTACCTTTATGCTAATGCCATACTATCTTGATTTCTAGAAGTTTGAGATCAGGAAGTGAGTCCTCCAAATTTGTCCTTTATTAAAAGATTGTTTTGGCTATTCTGCATCATTTATGGTTCCATATGAATCTTATTAGTTGTCAATTTTTGCCAAGTTAGCAGAATTTTGAAAGGACTGCATTAGTTTGAAGGCTAATGATGTTTTTTAAATGTAGCATTCCAAGTTAGTCATGAATGTGGCAAACATCCTTGTTCAAGAACTGGTCTAAATTTTATTTCACCTCAAATTTAATTCAAGTGGCTGGAGTTAAGGAAGGACTGAAAAAATGCTTAGAAGAAAAATAAAACTTATTTTTCCAATGATAAAATAATACATGATAAAGATAACATTTTTTTTTAAATTAAAAGAAGTCATAGTAACTAACAATCTTAATGCTATAGAGATTACCATTGTTAGCAGTCTGGTATAATTTCTATCTTCTGGAGTAGTCAGTTTTGGATGTGGTAACAAATGGGCTCTAAATTTCAGTGGCTTATTACAAAATTAACACATAAACACATGTATGTCTCACACTATCTAGTTAGATGTTGGTGACTGTGGGTCAGCTGTGGCTCTGTTTCATGTATTTGCCAGAATTTAGGCCCATAGAGCTGCCATCAGAATGGACATGATGATCTCTTGGTTAAGGGGAATAGCAAGACAGCTACTGGAAGATTTCTGATGCTTCTTAAAACTTCTGGTTGGTTGCAGTGTTCATCATGTCCATTCATATTCTCTTGGCCAAAGCAAGTCAAGTGGCTAAGGTTGTTTGTGAGGTGTTTATGTGGTAGTATAGCAAGTCATCTAGCAATAAGAGGAGAGGCATTATCCTCTTACAGGGAAAGGAGGGGGAAATGACTGGACAAAATAAAGTACTCTTCCATGTCTTTCCTGGATGTCTGCTCTATTTTGAAATGTTTCAGCCTGCTTCCTTAATCTTCACACTTATTTAAAAATACTTCAAGGGGGCACCTGGGTGGCTCAGTGGTTGAGTGTCTGCCTTTGGCTCAGGTCATGATCCCACAGTTCTGGGATCGAGCCCCGCATCAGGCTCTCTGCTCCATGGGAAGCCTGCTTCTCCCTCACCCACTCCCCCTGCTGTGTTCCCTCTCTCACTGTGTCTCTCTCTGTCGAATAACTAAATAAAAATATTTAAAATTAAAAAAAAAATACTTCAGGAACTCTTTCTCCTATCCTAGATATAAGAAATTATTTCTCTTCAAAACTTGGACCAATTGCACACTCAAAACATTATAATTTTAATTTCTATTTAAAATAAATAGAAATTTCTAAGGATGTTTAAAGAACACATAGGACTATTGTGTATATTCAACTCTGCCAGTTGCCACTGGGACTTATAAAAGAGAAGGAAAATGGGCAAATGCTATCCCTTTTAAAAAGAGAGATTAGATCATTGATTTGAACTTAATTGCCTTTGTTGTTACCATCCCATTGCAGGTTAAGATTCAGATAGAAAAAATCAAAAGAAAGAAAGATGGAACACCTGTAATTTCATAAGTCTGTGGTCTATGCCTGAACAATAAAAGGATGTATAATGAAATAAATTTAGTAGTTTCTTCTGCTAGGACTCCTATAAATATATAGTGATGCTTTTCCTCTAGCTACTCATGATATATGATTTCCTTTCACAGAAACACCAGAAAAAACATTTCTTAGCACATGTGTCCTTATTAAAAATGGCATTTTATTTTGCTACTTGCTGTCTAACATCAAACATCTACATTTTACATGCCAGCCTAGAATTCCTAAGAAAATTAAATAAAGAATACATTATTGCTGACATAGAGGGATTAAAAAAAACTGATTATAATTTCTGTTAAAAGAAAAGAAAAGAAAGAAAATAAGAAAGAAGACAAGAGTACACATTTCCCGTTCATAAGATGCAGGCTTGCCAGAGGCAATTTGTGGCAAATAGGCAACTATCTAAGGGGAAAGTATGATTTACTTTAAGGTCAATTAAATTTACTGAAAATTTATGGCAAAGTTGAGTGCTCTTTAGTTAGAGAAAATATAGAGTGGTTGTTTTAGTTAAAGAAGAAAATAGGGTATTTGTCAACTTCACTAAACTGGAATTACATTTTGCAGAATCACCTCCTTGTATGCTTACAGGTGAGAGCTGGCCAACTCAGAGATTCACAAGGCTTGGAAGGTGGATGTAAAGCAGCAGCCATTTTTCTCATGTTCCAGCTGATCCACACTCTCTTCTGCTATGTTTGTAGCTCTTCCATCTTTATAGTGGCCCAAGCCAACAGTGACTCCAGGTCCAGGTCCATTAAACACAGATGCAGGAGCCTCCCATAAAGGCAGTCCCACTCTGGCAGTTGGACATGCCTGGTTTCCTGTAGCCCTTTGGAAGCTCTAACGTACCCACCACTGTTTCAGGAGGGCTGGTGACATCTTTTTGCTGCTTTCACCAGAATTTTATAAAACCTTAGTTTTATAATCAATTCCATATTCTATAATATACATAGTAGTTTTCCTTTCCTGAATGAATCCTGCCTTATACCTGGGGTTTTCAGAGTTGAAGAAGATCTTAGAAGTTTCTTAGCATAAATAGAAGCAAACATAGTGGGAGAGGAGGGAGCCTTGAACCATCAGTTGATGACAACCTGACCATAAAAAGTGGGGCTGTTCTTTCATCACCTTCTTTATATGTCTCTCAGTTTTGATTTCAATCTAACTTATTCTAGTCACTTTTTATTTGATTTTTAACATTCATGTCAACATATTATCATTAAAAGCAATATCATCAAACCTATGGGAAAATGTACTCAAAGAGAGTAAGAGGCCCCTCAGCTATTCACCTAACATTTCTGCCTAATACACTGTCCAAGAATCTCTGCAACAAGTCTCTCTAGCAGATGACCACGGGGATCTCTGCTTTTAAGTCCTAAGTTCACTCTACTATTGGACTAGATGTGCTTGAGGAAGTTAGTTGAAGAACTGAGCTAAACTCTGCCAGCCTCCTTGTAATTTTTGTGCACTGGTTCTAGTTTATCTACTTCAGAGCAAGTCTACCTGTTTGTTTTCTCTGATACATACAGAAATAGAAATATAAATATATATCACATCTCCAAATTGCTGAAAGGAATTATTATTTGTTCCTACTTGTTCTTCTTTATTTGGGGGTAAAGATACCCAGTTCTTCCAAAAGTATTAATTTTTTTCCTTCCATAAAATTATATGTATATATGTATGTGTGTGTGTGTGTCTGTATGTAGAGAGAGAAAGAGACAGAGAGACAGAAGATTATTTTTATAACACTAGGCATCATGGGAAATTATAATGAGAATAAAATTTGCTATACATCGAATTTTTATTGAACAAAAATCCTAAGTTTAAGGGACTAGTCCTTAAACTCTTCAGTGTTTGTCAAAGCACTGTTAACTATTTTCTTAAGGGGTATTCACTCTGTAATACACTGGGTTGTGACCTTTATCAGAAACTCACAAGGCAGTCAGTTGGTAGAACTGAAGGCCATTTTGAAAAAGGAGACAATTTTCAACTGATGACATTTTTTAGAAATGAGAATATATTTCCAGCCTTTTGGGGTTTCCATGTGAGCTAAACTTTGCCCCAGAAAAGGCACATAATATAAAATTTCAGGGTGAGCAAATCTTCAGGATTATCCCACGATTGGATGGGACATCAGAAATAACATGATTTTGCATCTATAGTTAACAGTTTTATAACTACAAAAACCTACTTTTCACCAACTGGCAGTCATATTTTATTAGACACATGAAAACAACCATTTCTATTGTAGAAAATTTGCTCTATCAAGGAGAACTCTCAATGACAGCATATGAACTGAAAAGAAATGTAGAATTATGAAAAAAAAGCATTGTATTCAAAGGAGAAAATGCTAGCAAAGAGCCGCTCAAAATTCTAGATCTTTGCTAACTTGTAAAGAGTGAATCACAAGACTGTTGAAGTCCAATTCTCAAACTAATTTCTTGGATTGAAATAATCCAATAAAGAAATGACAGCTTCCATGTTGTAAATACATTATTCTATGATTTCCAAAATAGTTTTATCTTTAGATTTGCTCTTTAAAAATGTCTACAGTTTGACATTGTGATGAAGAAACATTTCACTGACTCAAGGATTTCTCCATGACTTTAAGGATGTGAGACTAAGAATTCTAACTTGAGTTAGAATTACCAGGGCAGGGTCCCTGGGTGGCTCAGTGGGTTAAGCCTCTGCCTTCACTTGGGTCATGATCTCAGAGTCCTGGGATCGAGCCCCACGTCGGGCTCTCTGCTCAGCAGGGAGCCTGCTTCCCCCTTCTCTCTATGCCTGTCTCTCTGCCTATCTATGATTTCTGTCTGTCAAATAAATAAATAAAATATTAAAAAAAAAAAAAAAAAAAGAATTACCAGGGCCTATACTCAGTTCTATCACTCTTGCTGGTCCATGGTGCTTTACCTCACTACAAAAGAGCCTCCAAACTGCCATAAATGATTTTCCTAAAACATAAATCTGACCATGATCATCAATGGCATCCCTTTGTTGAGGAGAAATACAAACACTTTGGGTATACATCAGTCTTCCCATGTTCTGATAAATTTTAATATTTTAAAAGCCTATGGTTTTCCTGATAAAAAGCCATACAGCAAATAACCTTCTACTCTGACTGAACCATCCTTAATTCTAACAATGAGGAAAGAGAACTAGACTGAGGTACAAAACAGGATTTTACTTTGTCACACAGAGAATGCTGGGTGTGCAAGTGGTACCAGCAGCTTGGTTTCTGCCCAGGACATCTGCAAGGTGGCTCAACAGCATCTATGGAACTATTCAGAGGGTTTTGCTCCCAGATATGACTTTGCTTTCCATACCTTTTGGATTATATCCCATTCCAGCACAAGTGGCTTTAAAAAACAATAATTATCTGTGTTTAGAGTCTATAGATTAAAACACACACATACACACACAAATCCTATCCAAGGCACAGATGGTTTGAGGTATATGGAATTACATTCTAGTAAACTGAGCATAATTTCTCAACAGAAAGTTATAATTCACAGGGGGAATAAACCATACAGTTTAGGGATATGCCATCTTTTAAAAAAGCAAGAGGATCCATGTAGAAGTCAACAGCTTCTTTTTCCTACCAAGATTTCTACCCATTCTTCTTGAGGTTATAGCATCTCAATTTTCCTTGGGAAGCCATTCCCTTCCATATCAATCCTTATGATTCATAAGGAGTTAAGCCTATTCCCCTGGCCTGTCCAATTCACTATGGTCTAACCCTTTGATCAGGGTGTGGCTCAGTAATAGCTGTGTTATTCAGCACTGTGATACTCATTTCTGATATTTTTATTGGAACCAATAGAAAAAAGAAACTTAGGCCTCTGTTGTAGTGAAAGAATGTTAGTCTTATGGCATTGGTTAGCAAATTTTTCCTGTAAGTGACCAGATGGTAAATATTGTCAGCTTTGGAGGCCATCTTTGTCATGACTATTCAACTCAGATATTGTAATGAGAAAATAGCTACAGATAAAATGTAAGCAAAGGAGTGCTGGCTATGTTCCAATAAAACTTTATGAATATTGAAAATTAAATTTCATATAATTTTCATGTGTCACAAAATTTTACCTTTTTAAATATTTTAACCATTTATCTATTTTTATTTTTTAAAAGATTTTATTTCCTTATTTGTCAGAATGAGAGAGAGAAAGAGAGCAAGGTAGCACACAAGCAGGGAGAGTGGCAGGCAGAGGGAGAAGCAGGCTCCTCCCTGAGCAAGGAGCCTCATGCAGGACTTGATCCCAGGACTCCGGGATCATGACCTGGCTGAAGGCAGATATTTAACTGACTGAACCACCCAGAAGTCCCTATTTTTAATCATTTAAAAATGTAAAAATCATTTAGTGGAGAGCTAGATTTGGCCAGTAAGTCATAGTCTGTCAATTTCTAATCTAAATATTTGGAGAAATAGAAGAAAATAAGACAAAGTTCCTACTCAGGGAATTTACATTCTACTGGAAAAGACAGACAATAAACAGGTAATGGGATATATTTGAAGATAAAGTCAGCAAGATTTGCCAATGAAGTAAATGTGAAAACAAGAGAGGGAGAGAGGGAGGAAAGAGAGAGGGAAAAGGCAGAAAAGAAAGAGGCAGAAGAAAGGTCAAAGATAAATCCAAAGTTTTTTGCTCAGAGCAACCACATTAATGGGAGTACCAATTTTTAAGATGACAGTATGAGGGATGGTGAGTTTTGGGTGAAATGCATAGTTTTTTTTTTTTTTTTAACATATTCTGTTTGCAATGCTTATTAGATTTCCAAGCAGATACACTGAATCAACAGTTATATGCATGAATATAGAACATCTTGAGAACATAAATCATTTTTAAATCACTTAGTAAGTAAATGAAGAATAAAAAAAAGTTCTTAGAATTTAGCTTTAGAGAACGCCAGGGTTTAAAAGAAACCAGCAAAGAAGGATAAAAATAATTGGCTAATGAAGTAAGAGAAAACAGTGAAGGATGCCCAAAGTCAAGGAACAAGGTGTTAAAGAAAGATGACTATTGTGTCTATATTGTTGCAATGTATGCTAAGACAATGTTGCTAAGATAACGTCAGAGAACTGACCATTAGATTTGGCAAAATGGAATTCATCAGGGACTTTAGCAATTGCATTTTGCAGTGGACTCAAGAGTCCAAGAAAGAATGGTTGTGAGGAGATGAAGAGATAATAGGAACAGGTCTTTTGAGAAATTTTGCTCTAAAGGCTTGGAGCAATAGTTGAAGAGAGGACATGGGAGTAAAGGATCTTTTTGTTCATTTTGTTTTGAAGATATGAAATATTCCAGTTGGGAGGAAAGACAAAAGGGATGAGGCAGAAGCAACTCCTTGAGGGAGAAAGGACAGGGATCCAGGGAGACGATATAGGTAAAGATGTAGGGAGGTTAGTAGATTATTAGTTTGAAGATGAAGTTCTCTTTTAATGGCTTCTCTTTTCTCAGGGAATAGTTGAGAATGTGTGGACTGGGGTAGAGTTTAATGTTTTGGGAAGGGGTAAAGTGACTGGTTTGATAATGGGGTAGTGGCAACTAGAGAAATATGGAAACTCTAGTAGGCTGTGCTCACTCAAGACCAGAGAGAGTGGTTGTGAGCTTTTGCCAGCCATGCTCACCTGCCTGGAAACAAAAGGGGAGTAGGCAGGAAGTAAGACTTAATTGGAGGTGGATTTTCTTCTGGATGATTTTGATCCCTTGACTAAGGGAGTTGAGGGTGTGTACTCTGGAGAGATCATCACGATGGCTTGTGAACTCCATGCTAGGGGAAAGTGAACATGAAAAAGAGGATACATGGCAGAAAGTGGTAGGCTTAAAGAAGGTAAGGTAGTCCGAGTGGGATGCTTAAAACTGCTATTGTGGGGGCACCTGGGTGGCTCAGTGGGTTAAGCCTCTGCCTTCAGCTCAGGTCATGATCCCAGGGTCCTGGGATCGAGCCCCGCATCGGGCTCTCTGCTCCGCGGTGGGCCTGCTTCCTCCCTCTCTCTCTCTGCTTGCCTCTTAGCCTACTTGTGATCTCTCTCTCTCTGTGTCAAATAAATAAATAAAACCTTTAAAAAAAATTTAAAAAAAACTGCTATTGTGGAGCTGGTACAGTGATTGCAATGGCAATATCGAGAGAAGTATGACCATGAGATGAGTGACTGAGGCTGAGTACAGCAGAAGGTAATTGGATTTGTGAAGGTTAACGGACTCAGGCATCCAGGGGATGGGTGGGCTGGCCAAGAACCCTCAATTCCTGTTCAAGTCACCAAGAATGAAGATGGTCATCATGGGGAAAGAACAAAAAAATGACAAGCTAAAATTTCCTACAACTGAGAGGAAAGAACCAGGAGGAAAATAGGTTAACTTTAGATAGATGCATAAAGATAGGTTCGGAGGACATATAAACACAGGTTTCAAAGGATCTGATTTTTTGTTTCAGAAGAAGAGGAACAATGGTCTGAAAATGGTTTTGGAAGCAGAGAGTTTGCCTTCCTTTTCTCCAGGTCATGTGGAACATGGTATGTGGGAGGTAAAAGAAAGACTCAGGTGACAAGCCTGCAAGGGAAGCAAAACCTTAGGGGACATCTAGGCTTTGCTCAGAGCAAGAAAGCAGAAAGGGGAGTTACTAACTTGTGACCGGCAAGGCCACGGTTGCTCCCAACAGGTCCTGATAATGTCTAGAACAGCTAAGGGAAAACATGTATAATCTGGAAGGCACTGACATTTTTAGAAAGTAGATTTTATTTTATTTTTCTTTTTTTTGTATCCCTCAAACATCATCTGCCCAATTAAAGAATTTTGTAGAGAAAACAATAAAATAGCAGCTTGTAACATACTATTATCTTCAGCAGTCAATCTTTAATCTTTATATGCCTGAGTTTGGCCTTTTTATCCTACTTCTCTGGATAGACATAGGGCTGGGGTGGGGAGGGGGGTGATGCCCCTGGATGCTTAGGAGAAAGGGTCTCTTAGAAAGCAGAATAAGATATGCAGACAATGCAAGGAATGGAAACTCAAAACACAAGCCGGAAGTGCAAGACAGCTTCTATTATTTTCTAGGACCTTTAGTTGCTTTAACTTTTTTCCAGCTGGCTAACTGCAAACTCCATGACTCTGTTCTGCTCCAACCCTTGGATTGATTCTTTTCTTATGATTTCCCAGGACCTGATAAACTCTCCAAGTTCTCTTTTTATGGAGAATGCTGGAATGTCCATAATTAGTCTTCTCATATGAAACCAAAGCATAAAAATGCTCAATGTAAGTTGGAGAGGAAAAGTTTGGGTAGCCAGTTTTCTGGGGGCCCTTCTCCTCACCAAGGCTCTGAGTTTACCCTACGCCCCTGAAAGCATCAGGAAACTCTTCAGAGGCCATAACAGCTCTTTCAAATGCCATAAAAGGAGCCACTCCCGTAGTGGCATCTCTGCTAGGATCCTTCTAGTGTGCCTATCTGAAATCCAGTGATAATTAAGAGAAAGATGAGCTAGCTGCACCTATGCGAAAAGGCATCTAGATATCTGAAGCTTAATACAGGCAAGTCCCATAAAAATGCAGTGTGAGCCTCCAGTTTCCTTTACCAGGATGGCAAAGGGATTAATCAAATAAAATCAGAAAAAGTGTTTCAACCACTCTAGAGGAAGAAATCAGCCATTCTTGGTGTAAAATATATCTTTCTTCTATTCATCTACTTTAAAAATATAAATGGCCTCTACCAACCTTCAGAAAATGATTTACCACACCACTAATACTAATCCTTTACATTCATATAGTGCTTTACACTTTCAAGAAGCTTTCACATATATTATTTCCTAGAGTATTAGATCCTGGGACAAAAATTATGGTTTTAGAAATGAAACAACTTCTTCCTCAACTCCCTCACCCTTGTATATACTGATTTTCTCCCCTAATATCATGAACTTGAATCATAAGATCTTTTACCTGTGAACATCAAGCTTGCACTATTAACTTATAAAGAAAATTCATAACTCTTATTGACTTAACAAGAAAATAGCATGGTCAAGTGGGAAATAAAGGTTAATTACAAATGAAAAAGGGAGCTAAAGTATGTGATTTGTCCTTTGTTAACCTTTTCAACTAAAGAGAGTTTAAAACAATTCAAGGTCTGTTTTGTGTAAATTCCTCACTACCTTTAATAACTTAATAGAGTAATTGAATGCACAATTGCTCCCTGTTATGGCAAACTGCCACAAAACCAAAATCTTTAGTCTCTTCTAAAACACTGTAAACATCATTAAAGTGCCAAAACCTATAAAGTACTTTTATGAAATAATTTGCAAATTTTATGGACTTAATAAGGCCACAGCAAATTTTATCCTGAGCTACCAGGTATTGCCTTTCTTTCTTTCTTTCTTTCTTTCTTTCATTGCTTATCCTACTGGCAGAGGGGAGTTTCTGTGTATGAACCCTCACATGCTTAATTCCTAAAGCCTGTATACATACTAGATGGAGAAATAAAAAGAAATAGATTTAGAAAGTAATAAACAAAAAACAAAATAGGTAAACATCCCACCTCTCCTTTTTTAATGCAAAAATGCGAGGAAAGAAGGAGTGTTGAGAAAGTAGAGATATCAGTGATAGAAAACATATTTGTAGTTCTCTCTTAGTGAGCCCCTTGGAGCTGAAAAGTGAAGTCACATGTCACTACTGCTAAAAGGTAGTCACTAAATAATAATTATAATAAGTACTTATATATACTTAATAATACATATGCTTATATATACTTAATTATAATAAGTACTATATAAAAAGTATTTCTTAGAATCCATGGAATAACCACATGAGTAGAAGTATAACCAGAACAAGCTTACTGTATTGAGTATTAAAAATACTCATATGTGGGACATCTGGGTGGCTCACTCAGTTAAGTGTCTGAGTCTTGATCTTGGCTCAGGTTATGATCTCATGGTAAAGGGATTAAACCCCACATTGGGTTCTGAGCTCAATGGAGAGTCTCCTTGAGATTCTCCCTCTCCCTCTCCCTGTGCTCCTCCCCCAACTCACATGCTCTCTCTCTCTCTCTAAAATAAATAAATAAATATGTATTTAATAATAAATTTATTTATTTAAAATAAATAAATTATATATATACGCACACATATATACATATATAAACCTAGCTTAACAATATACTAACTAAATCTAATGATTTTAATGACATCTTAATGATATACTAACTAAAATCTATACTAACTAAAGTAATGATATATTAACTAAAAAGATTTTCTAAGGAAATAATCAGAAATTCAATGATTTGTTATAAAGATATTTATCACAGTGTTAGCAACAAACCAAAAACTGCTCAATTTAAACATTCTATAGTATAAGAACATTTTGACAAATTTGTTCTTTCATGTAATAGAATCTTATTGCATAAGAGCCATTAAAACAAAATGTATGAAAAATGTATGAAAAAATCTTAATGATACCAGGAAATATTAGTGATAAAATGTTTAGAAGGGCAAAGGCACACAAAATTGTATAGTTAGTACCATAACAAGTATTTAACATATGTATATGCACACACACACACACACACACACACACGCACGCAATAAAAGTCTGAATGTTCAGATACTAACTTTGATTGTTTCTAAGTGGGAAGATTATAAACAATTGTTATACTCTGTTAGCCTTTTAAAATACTTTTCTTATTGAATAAGCATTGCTTTTATAATCATGGAAAATATTTCATGAATATAGCTCTCCTTTATAAACATATATTTATTGACACCATTTTCCTAAAAGTACCTAGTGGTCACACCATTATGCTTCCAAAAGAGTCTTCCCCACTCTTTGTTCTTCCACCTTCCTGGAGGATGTCTTAGTCTCCTCAGTAGCCTGTAGCGGTCACTGGGCTGCTCCCCTCTGAATTATTCCACCTCCTGAGAGAAGTCTAAGCAATCATGGGCCACTGTCCACTCACGCTCTTAACAGAGTTGGATTCAGAACTGAGGAGGTCTTAGTCAATTTAGGACAAAAAGACGTAAGGAGTAGTTTACTTGATGTAACTGGGAAAGTGAAGGCAGTTGTTTTTCACAGTGGACTACGGGCAGTCATCCATGAGTGAGAGAAACCATCCTTGTGTTGAAGATGATGCTATAGACAGAAGAGTATTAAATTGTGCCTCTTGAGAGAATTTTGAGAGGCTACATTAATCAACCCTGATGTCTGTCCTAACCTTGGCTTTCTTAATCTGTACAATAATAACATGCCTAGTGAGAGGCAAGATGGTGGAGGAGTAGCAGACTGAAATGACATCAGATCCCAGGAGTTCAGCTAGATAGGTATCAAACCATTCCAAACACTTACAAACTCAACAGGATATAGAAGAGAAGAAGAGCAGCAATTCTAGGAACAGAAAATAAACCACTTTCTGAAAGGTAGGATGTGTGGAGAAGTGAATCCAAAGCGACGGGAAGATAGACCACGGGGAGAGGGGCCAGCTCGTGGCAAGCAGTGGAGCAGTGAAGCACAAAATCAGATCCTTTAGAAGTCTGCTCCACTGATGGACATCACTCCAGAGGGTAAGTGGGGGTAGAACCCTTTTGGTCTCAGGTCCTGCAGGGTCACAGAAAGATTGAGGGTATCTGAGTGTGGCAGAGCTGCCAGGTATTGGAACAGGGAAGCCAACTATAGAGACAGAGCTGAAGAGTAGCTCTCAGAGTAAGGTTACCTTACAAAGTGATCCAAGGCACAAGTGGACCAGTGCTCTTCAAGGAGGGACCCCACAAGTGACAGATCCAGGAAGACTCACTTTCCTCCGCTGGGAAGGGCAACGCAGCATAGCAGGAATCTTCTGGGTTTGTGGATTCCAAACAGGGCCATGCGCCAGAGATAGAAACACTCGGTCACAGGCCAAGTGAGTACAGAGCGTATCTGGAGACCAGGGAGATGGGAGGGGTTGACTGCTTTTCTCTGAGGCCACACTTAGGGGCCCTGAGCTCTCAGCTCCTATGGGCCTGCGATTGGGATGCTGCCATTTTCATTCCTGTCCTCCAAGTGGTACAGAAAGCATTCAGGGAACAAAAGCTCTGAGAGCAAACCGGAGCAGATTATATAGCCCAGTCCCTGACAAAGGTGATGCAATGCTGCCTCCGGCAAAGACATTTGAGAATCACTACAATAGGCCTCTCCGTCAGAAGATCAGCAAGAACATCCCGCCAAGACCAAGACACTGATCAATGAGAACAGTGGAACTCCAGAGCTAGGGGAAAGCAACACATAGAATTCATGGCTTTTCCCCATGATCCTTTAGTCTTGCAAAGTTAAAATTTTTTTAATTTTATTTTTTTCTTATTCTAACTTTTCCTTTTTCCTCTTTTAATGTTTTTAAACTAGATTATCTTAACAATAACTTTCTAAAAAAAAAACTTTTTAAACCATCACTGTTACAGTAATATTTTGTCATTTCATTGTATTCAACCTTATTTTTGTATACATATAAGGTTGTTTTTTTTTTTTTCTAAAAAAAAAATTGTGAGGGAGCCTGGGTGGCTCAGTGGGTTAAGCCTCTGCCTTCAGCTCAGGTCATGATCTCAGGGTTCTGGGATCGAGTCCCACATTGGGCTCTCTGCTTGCCAGGGAGCCTGCTTCCTCCCCTCTCTCTCTCTCTCTCTCCTTGCCTCTCTGCCTATTTGTGATCTCTCTCTGTCAAATAAATAAAATCTTTAAAAAAAATTGTGATACAATTTCTTAGATCAAAATATACCCTAATCTAGCACATGGCTTTGCTTTAGTCTCCATCCTGAGCACATTCCCTCCTCTTTTTTTTTCTCCTTTTCCCAACCTACTCATCTTATCAATTCCTTTTTTAGAATTATTTTAAATTTTCATCTTTACAGTCATATTCCATCCCTTCATCATGTTTATCCTTATTTTGGTATATATATGTTTTTCTTTCTTTAAAACTTTGGGAGGTAGTTTCTTTCAGAGACCAAAATCACCCAAAGTAAAGTGGGTGGCTCTGTTCTATTCACCAATCTAATATATAATTTTTTATTTTTTTATTTTTATTTTTTTCCCCTTTTTCTTCTGCCCCCTATTTTGGATCTCTTCTGATTTGGTTAGCATACATTTTTCTGGGTCTTTGCCACCCTTTTAGTATTTTATTCTCTCGCTCATATATTCTTATCTGAATAAGATGACAAGGTGGAAAAACCCACCACAAAAAAAAAAGAAAAAAAAAAAAAACAAGAGGTAGTACCAATGGCTAGGGACCTAATCAATACTAGTTAGACTAGAGTTCAGAATGATGATTCTCAAGGAGCTAGCTGGGCTCAAAAAAGCATGAAAGATATTAGAGAAAAAAAAAAGCATGAAAGATATTAGAGAAATAAAATTCCATCCTGGAGAAATACAAGAACTAAAATCTAACCAAGCTGAAATAAAAAGTTATTAATGATGTGCAATCAAAAATGGAGGCTCTTACTGCTAGAATAAATGAGGCAGAAGGGAGAATTAGTGATATAGAAGACCAAAAGATGGAGAATAAAGAAGCTGAGCAAAAGAGAGACAAACAACTACTCTCCCATGAGGGGAGAATTCAAGAGGTAAGTGATACCATAAGACAAAACAATATTAGAATAATTGGGATTCCAGAAGAAGCAGAAAGAGAGGGGCAGAAGGTATATTAGGGCTTGGGGGGTAGGGAAGGAAAAAATGAAACAAGATGGGATCAGGAGGGAAACAAACTATAAGAGACTTGTAATCTCCCCAGACAAACTAAGGGTTGCTAGCAGTGGAGGAGCATGGAGAGGGTGATTGTGTTATGGACATTGGGGAGGGTATGTGATATGGTGAGTGCTGTGAAGTGTTTAAGCCTGACAATTCACAAACCTGTACTCCTAGGACACATAATACATTATATTTTAATAAAAATAATTAATTAAAAATAATAAGAAAAAAAGAAAAGCAGGGAAGAGGTTTTGCAACTTGAATATATAAACTTACAGTGATATTGATGTAAAGTCAAAGATTCATCTATAATTTTTATGTGTTTATTGGATTATACCTATAAAATTAAATATTGTATCATTAAAAATAATATAATAATAATAATAATATGCCTTCCATTTAAGCCAAGTTGAGTAAGAAATGTTATTTTCTGATGGATGCTCAATATAATTTATTTTCTAACATTAAGTGCCTTCATTCTTTTGATCTAATTGAGGAGAGAACTAATGAAGGACGATTATTCACAGAACTTACTTTTCATGCTTCATTGTTTACTACATCTGCATGGAAAATAATGCCCACCCCCCTCCCATAAACTCTAGAATTTTTTCATCATTTTATTATGAAAATTTTCAAACACACAAAAGTAGTGGTAAGGATTTTATAATGAATCCACCTAGACTCTACAATTTACTATACTTGCTTTTATCAATTTCTATTTATCCTCTTTTTGCTCATCAATTAATTATATCTTTTTGTTCCATATTTTTAAGAAATCCTTCCATCTTATCATCATAAAGAATCAATTCACATTCTACTGACTTATTTAAATATTCTATTGCAATGTAACTTTCCCTGTATTCATCTCTCTTCTTTGGCTAGATAGTAATAGTCTTAAGAGAAGGTGTTGTACATCTTTGCATCACTTCCATGTGGATGCCTGCTGTCGATAAATATGGAAAATTGAAATGAACTTCCAGCAACTAGAATTTGGGTGATGCATTGTATTTTCATGGCAGAACAAAGACACAAATTGTACTTCAATAAACTACAAGTTCTGGACGTGCCATTTGTTACAATTTTTCTGGTAATATTTTCTGCATCAAACTGCAAAAAACTGTAAAATATTCTGGTAATATTTTCTGCATCAAACTTTTTTCTTGTTTTGCTATGAAAATGAACTGAGCTGAAAACAAATTTATATATAACAAGTATCTCTTTAATAAGGGATCTAAACATTAGCTCTTGGGTTTTCCTGAGCTTTTTTCTTTTCCTTTCTTCCTTTCTTCCTTCCTTCCTTCCTTTCTTGTAGTTGACTTTTTTGAGTCAAATTACTCTTTAAAGTATTCTTTCCCTTGAAAACATCTTTATGTGAAGAACTGGGGCAAAGACCCTTATTTTAGTCCAGCTGAATGAACTAAACAAAGCCAGAACTGAATTTAAGAGTATAAGCAACTTAAACATAGAATGGAATGTTGCTGTTGATTAATCCAAGGAGAGCTGTTTTCTTTTTCTTCCACCACCCTGAAGTGACTTTGCTAAAGCACTTTCTCCAAGTTAAGATACTGAGAAGAAATAGTGTGTGTGTGTGTGTGTGTGTGTGTGTGTGTGTGTGTGTGCGTGCATGCATGTGTGCGCGCGCATGTGTTTGTGTTGGGACAATTTAAAATATGAAATAATTGTGCACTCCTCTGCATTTATAGCAACTTGATGCAGTTTCTTGTTTTAAAAGATTACCTTAACTTATAATCAGCAAGTCATAAAGTTTTAGGAGTTTGTGTTTCTAAGTAGTGGGAATGGCTGAGGTATAGCCTCTTTTTAAATTTATATTTTAACTAATAACTTTGGTAGTGGATAGAAATATGTATATAGTCTTATAGGAGTCTTTAAATATAGATATCTTTAAATTAGTCTTTATTTTCATTGCTCCTTCAAGAGATTTATTTTTGATTTATTCTTTTACAGATGTCAGAAGGGGAGTATTCAAATTTAACACACATATGTTTGATTTTGAATAAAACATCCAGGTAAAAATAATACATATAATTCTTAGACTGCAGACTATGTAGTAGGATGACCAACCTCAAATTAGGAAAGTTGCTAAAAGCTGCCAGACTGAATAATCAATTGACTGAAAGAAAAAAGAATAATAAAAAAAAAAATAATAGGACAATAATCTAAGCCCTATTCTGCCTTAAAGAAAACATTTCCTCATAAGCCGACACCTGGGAAAAAGGCCAAGATAGTAAACTAGACTTAGGAAAAAACAATTTTCTACCCAGAACTGTTAGGAAATGTTTTATTCATTGAAATCCCTGATGCCGAGTGATATGGAGCACTTTTTCATGTGTCTGTTCGCCATCTGGATGTCTTCTTTGCAGAAATGTCTGTTCATGTCCTCTGCCCATTTCTTGATTGGATTATTTGTTCTTTGGGTGTTGAGTTTGCTAAGTTCTTTATAGATTCTGGACACTAGTCCTTTATCTGATATGTCGTTTGCAAATATCTTCTCCCGACTCTTAATCTCATTGAAATCATCCACAAGTAAAAGATTTCTATCCTTACTATCATCAATGATAGACCTCCACCCTGTAGATCATACAGTAGAAAATGAACTATCCCATCTGTCTTTAAATGTATTAACTGTATAATGATCATTCTAACACAAATTGTTTTTAAAGATTACTAAATGGTACACTTGAAAACTAATATTATACAGCATGTTAACTAACGAATTTTTCAAAAATATTTTTAAAGATTTTGTTCTTTAAATTTATTTGAGAGAAAGAGAGGAAGTGAGAGAGAGCACAAGCCAGTGGGTAGAGCAGAGGGAAAGGGAGAAGCTGACTTCCTGCTGAGCGGTGATCCTGACATGGGGTTCAATCCCAGGACCCCAAGATCATGACCTGATCTGAAAGCAGATGCTTAACCACTGACTGAGCCACCTAGGTGCCCCAACTAACTGGAATTTTAAAAAATTAAATAAAAGCTTTAAAAAAAACTATAAAAAAAAATAGAAATCAGGCTAATCCTGGGCTTTATGAAAAATACCACAGATTTTCTTCCAGTGAACTATCTCAAGACTCATGATTATTTGTTAATAGATAATTATAGGAAAGTTAAACTCTTTAAGAAACCATACAATTATACTCATTGTGTTCCATGTTACATGTATATTTGCATCTTAAGATGTCATATTATTATTATTTTTTTAAATATAGCATTTCAAGGAGAAAAAAGATCTACCTTCTTTTTTTTTAAATCTTGCTTTTGAGTAATCATATATTATCTTCTTCTTAGTTACATAATATATTCTCTCCCTCAAAAAATGTTTTAAAAACAGAAGAGAAAGCAACTTCTAGGTAACAAGTGTAAAGAGAATCATGATAACAGAAGAAATGAAACCAAATGCAACAGAAACCTGCTATAACAAAGTAGCCAACCACAAGCCATATTTTACTGTGCTTAAATGTTATGTTATGAATTTTAGAAATTAAAACTTGAGGCACAAATTTATTTTGAATAACAAACCCTAAAATCTTATCTTTTCTTTCTAAGGTGTTGATTTTAGTTTATAGCACTGTCTTACTATTTTTCTATGAGACAGTATTTTTATCTTAATATCTAAAAACATAGTTTTGTTTAAAATAAATACAATGTAATTTAAATTTGCAAAAATCAACACTACCAGCAATAACTAGAAAAAGTACTGAGTATAAAGTACTTAGACAAATATTTTCCATAAATTTTCAAGAAACACTCCAAGATTATTTTCTCTTCTCCAGACATTTATTGAGAACTAATCAAGTTTCAGGCTCTGTAGCAGGATAGGAAGGCCATGAATATGACACAATTCTAACCTCCAGGAAATCACAGATGAGGGCAAAAGCATTCAGATAAATTACATATCTCAAGATCATTCAAAGGACTATCTTTTGGCTTTAGATGCTATCTGCTTTTTGGAAACTCTTGACTTACTTAATGAAATCAGATGACTTGAATTCCAACTCACTTCAAAACATACAAAATAGTCTAAATGGTTACTATATTTTTATCGTCTGATTGAGTTAAAGGCGTGTCAGTTGTGGTAATTCATCACCAATTGTATAAAACCCTCACAACTGTTGTATTTAAATTCCATTGTCTATTGGGTGTTCATATGTTTTAAATTCTCTTTAAGAGTCATATAATGTTTCAAAGTGAGGCCAAAGCCCCAAAAGTAATTTTTCAAAAATAGTATTCTTGACTACTATAGTTTTGATAACTTTTATTACTTAATATCAAGTTGGTTGCTTGCTTATTTTTACTTTTTGCTATCAT
The DNA here is from genome assembly GCF_030435805.1 of Mustela lutreola. Lineage (NCBI taxonomy): Eukaryota > Metazoa > Chordata > Mammalia > Carnivora > Mustelidae > Mustela > Mustela lutreola. Next base: position 40,098,946 of record NC_081298.1, on the reverse strand, counting down.
AAACTTAGTAAAAGGATGTTTCTCTTAGAAAGAAAAAGAGAGACAAGGAAAGAAGGGAAGAAAGAAAGAAGGAAGGAGAGAGAACTAACGCTTACCCCAGTGAAAAGCAGGAAGTTCTCCCTATACCTTCATTTACATAGCATTCCTATACTTGTTCTGCACACATCAATAGTTCAAAGTCATTACCCACAGTTACTTTTGAAAGTGTATGCAATGCTAATACAAACTTGATAAAGCACAGTTATCTTTAAAAAACTTTTAATAATGCATTTCAAAAAACAATTTTAAAAATCCCTTTTCATTTAATGATCAGTAATTGGCAACCATGAGAAAAGAAGCATTTTTCCTAGTATTACTGATGTTGGTCCTTGTCACAGAATTTGATGTGACCATTGGAATGTGGGTGACCAATGGAAGTGACACTGTGCCAGTTTCAAGTCTAGATCTTAGTTGAAGATCCCCCTCTGAGAGCTTCTAACTTCTGAAACAAGAACACCCTGCCTTGGGTAGCCACTGAGCCCTGCCCGAGCCCTCAAATGTGGAGCAGACCAAACTCAACCCTCAAGCCTGAAGCAGAACCACCTAAGCTGGTTAACAAATGGATGAGTAAGATATAATGCTTATATGTTTTACACCAATACAGTTTTCATGGTGGTGTTACATAGCAATAGCTGTCTAATAGTAAGTATTACTTAAAACTTTCTCCCCCCCACCCAGGATATAGATCTTATTTTACAATATAATTATTAAATAAAATCCATTTAAAAGATCACTTTTAGCAACTAGGAATAGATTGTGAGGCATATAGCCATATGTTATATGCTTAAATGAGAGAAAATAAAATTATATATTAATCTCTTTAAAAAAAATTTATATATTAATTTCTTTAAAAAAAAAAAAAAAGACACCTTGATGTAATTAAAGGAAGACAAAAGTAATGATACTTCTTGATTGAGAACATAATGCGATCACACACTAGCTGGCTTCCAGAGAAACGAATGCAGTTGTTGTTATTTTTCCATTATGAAATCAGAAGATGTAGTCCAGCCATGCTGAAGCAATAGGAATTGAGTGCTTCTACCTGGTCCCAAATTAACAAGATGATGTCAAGTCTTGTCCTCATGCATAGATGTGGTGAGGAAAATAGATCCATCTTTTGTTTTTTAAATTTATTTACATTTACAATCTACTTTGAACTATACCGTATAAAGTAGCATAAAAGGCTATTCGAATGGTATGAACAGTTAATTTTATGCAATATAAGACTGGATGTGCTACTTGGCTGTTAGAATCTGTCCTCACACTTGTTCTGGCATGCCAATATCACTCAAGCTTGATTCAGAGTCTTTATGCCACAACAATTTTCTTGAATAATCATAAAATTTAGCAATAAGTGCATGCAACACTAAGGCTAAGGGTGCTGTTTTACAGTGTGGTGGAATCTTTAAGTCCTTGGATCTTGTGGAAACAACAGCCCTGAACAGGTAGGGAAAGTAAGGGTGGTATCTGGAATGACTTATTCAAAACCAGAAAACATTTAAATGCTTAGAAAATGGTGGTTGTCAGTGCAAATGAAAACTGGGAAGTTACCTAGCTGAGGAATCAGCACAGTCAACAAAAGAATAAAACCCAAGAGCAGTTACTAGGAGATTGAGTTATAAGCATTTCAGTGTGACAATGTTGAAAAGCAAAGATATTAGACTAGCATCTAACTGGTAGGGCTTATATACCTCATCAAAAGTTCTAGTCAAGAGATCCAGTGATTATAAATTATACAAAATAATCTGCATCTGAGTGGGCCCCACTCACCTAAGTTTCCTAAGGATTTGGCAGTCAGTCCTGGGGTGGCTCCCCAGCTCCTCGCTTTGTCTCCAAAATCACCTCCAAACATTTAGCAGTGCCCATTGTTCAAGAGAGGGCTGAAGAAGTGGGTTATTTTCTCATCTGCTACTTTGAAGAACGTGCCAGGGTGTCAACCCTGATGGGTCTCCTCTTGCATGTTCTTCTCTGGGGTGCTGATTGCACACCCATTCTATAAAAAGGAGGCAGCAGTTTATAGGGACTCAAACACTGGCCTAGAAGGCTGTTACAAACCATCTCTGCAAATGTAGACTGGGAGGTTTAGTTTCTAAGAGCCTCAGTTTCCTCACATAAGGAAAATGAAATTTGAACCAAAAAAAATTTTGGGGTCAAGGGCAGGCCACCCCAAGTTGGGCCACTTTGGCATGAAGATCATTTTGCATTAAAATGCAACCAAAACCCAGCAGATTCAGGAAAATCTCTTTATCTCCTACATAGCTGCCTAAAAGATGGGGACCTGAGTAGTTCAATAGGTTAAAGTGTCTGATTCTTAATTTCAGCATAGGTCATGATCTCACAGTCATGGAATCGAGCCCCACATTGGGCTCTGTGATTGGTGGGGAGTGTGCTTAAGATTCTCTCCTTCTCCCTCATCCCTTCCTCCTGCTCATGATCTCTCTCTCAAATGGATAAATAAATCTCTCAAGAAAAACTGCCTATAAGCATTTCCATACAGGACCTGCTGCAGGAAGAGAGTGATCACCACAGATCTGATGTTATGAACTAGGTATGGTAGACAGAGCAGAACCTAACAAGGCTTGTTTGATCTAAGTCCTCTATGTTCCATCATTTCTGAGTGGCCTACCCAATGTTTAACAAACATTTATTCTATTTCATCTTCTGAATTGCATCCCTTCCCTTTAAAGTTCCAAGCCCCTATCCCCTTCTTCCTAATATAGAATGACATACATACTTCATTTTGCTTGTCTTTGAAATTTTCATGTCTGTGTAGATTTCTCATATGTATGAAATTATATTTGACTTTCTCCTATTAATCTGTCTCACATCAGTTTGATTCTTATTCCAGCTAGGACCTTGAAGAGGACAGTCTTCCTCCCCAAAAAGACCATTTAAGGACAACAAACATTGTTTCCAGCGCTAGAATTTTGGAAATGGAATTGTGGTTCTGGATCATGGATTATGGAGCACCTCCAACCTGTTAAAGGTAGATTTGATTTCTCCTACTCTGCACATAGTATAGTGCTTATTTTTTACCTTCTATAATAACTGAATATTATCACTAATGGAGAAAAAAACAGAGCAAAGGGGAGTAGTTAACTTGAGAAAGAAAATGTCAAATTGTCATCCTGTTCAGGGAACATTTTATATAAGAGCAGCACTGAAAGACATCTACATACACACACCTGCACACACACAGACATCAACTTTGTGAAGTATACTCCTTTGAATGTGTGTATAAACTGACCTAATATTTTTCTTTCAGAATAAAGCATTGAAAATGTAATACTGTCCCCAAAGGGACTTCATTTAAAATATGAGCATCAAGTTAAAAATGAACAGCCACAGCAAACAGGCCATTATTTCCCCAGCTGATCATATTAAACTCAATATATTCTTTCTTGATGGGCAGCACTCTTTTATTACATGTTCTGTCTACGTATGGTTACAGTTCAATATCTATATTTGCTTTCATTTTTGTGCCCCTCACAGAGGATACTAGAACTATTTAGGGAAGTAAAGAGAAAGCAAAATTGTAATTAAAATTTAGAAGAGGAAATGAAGGTATTTTCTGTTTCTTCTTAAAATTTTTTCCCCTCCCAGCATCATATATGATGATATTACAATTTTAAGTTCTCAGACTTTATGGCTTCTGACGTTGAGGACCTTGTACTTCCTTTGAAAATTCTGACATATCCAGATCCATGGCCCTATCAGCTGTGGGCCACTACCATCATACCATTCATCTCTCTGTTTTGACTGAATAAAACAAATAAATGAATGAGTAAAGCAGACAGCACTGCATGAGTCATGCTGCTTCAAATCCTTTTATAAATGAAGTAGGATATAAAATATATTATATTTTTTTTATATTATATATATATATATACACATGCTACCAGGTCTAGCTGAAGATTCTTCACTCAAATACCATCTGCAAACAGATCTTAGTGAGTTGGAGCAGTGGCAGTAACACTCAAGGTTTTTCTCTTGACAGTGTGCCAGGGGAACATTAGACATCACAGGGCAGGAAAGCAAGAATTACAAGGGTTGAGGAAGGAATCATCACCTGCTTCAAAGATTTAGAGGACCCTTTGGCCCCAAGTTCTATTCTGTTTGCCAAGAACATATATCACTAGAATCAAATTCTTGTGAGTTCAAGAATTTGGTCTGCTTTGTTCACTGCTCTTTGCTCAATGCTTAGAATGGTATTTGACACAAGTAAGAACTCAATAAACATATGTTGAGTGGATTAATAATTTAAAAAGAAAAAATAATTAATTAGGTGAAGCATTAAGTTATTGTTCACTTTTTAACTCAGTGTGCGAGCAGAGAACAGCCTTCCCCTACTATGCCAAGAATTTTAGCAGTATCACATGAAGTACATGATCTTCACAATCACTTTGCTTCTAGTACTCCTGGGAACTGGATGCGGGGGAGGAGGTGTGCATGTAGAGTTGCCAGATAAAATACAGGATGCCCAGTTAAAGTTGAATTTCAGCTCAACAATGCATAACTTTTTTTTAACATAAGTATATCCTAAATACTGGGTTTATACTATTTTTATACTAAAAATATTTGTTGGGGTTTTTTTAAAGATAAAATTTTAATTTAACTGGGCATTCTCTGTTTGTATTTGCTAAATCCAACAATCCTACCTCTCCATATAGAACAATTCAGCTATTCACATTAGCCTCTCTGCTGAGGCCATTTACCCTTTCAGTGTCCCTATTTTTCGGATCCATCAGAATATGTGTACTGCCTCTCTCTCACGCACAAGACTAACATCCATTTCACCAGGATCTCTCACATCTTTTGTCAGCAGATGAAAGGTATGTTATCAAGCTGCTGCCAGAATGCTGGGCAAACCCAAGACTGGCTCCCAGGAGCAAGTTGCCCACTCTCTACCTCTTCAATTTCTAGACAGGACATAGGCACAGTCCACTGTGTTCCCCTCCCCGAAAAAGCAAATATCAGGGCCCACAAGGAGTCCCACTGAAGATTTTTGTTGGAGTCAGAATGAGAAATAGGCTCTTCCTACCCTCCTTTGGGGTCTCACAATATTCTAGGAATTAAAGTTCATTTTGAGGCTTCCATGGAAACTTCCAGTGTAATAACTTACTGTACATTATAACTGAACATTTTGCTTTACCTTCTCAGTCACTTTCCCCTTCTCTTTTTACTCTATATAAATTTTAACATCACAAACAAATCCTCAGCAAAACCAAATAGCTGGAAAGAGACATCCCTGGCCAAGAGCTGTGGGAAAGGTCCTATTTTTCATCCCTCAGAAGCAGCCCCTGAAACAAGCTCACACATGAGGATGGCTTATTCAGAGGGTGATTTCAGGAAACAGTAGTAGGGGGCCAGAGAGGTGAGACAGGCAAGGGAGCACAGCCAGTATAGTGTATTATCAAGTACGTTGCCTTGAGAGCAACTTAAGCTCAATCCCACTGGGGAACTCTGGGAGACAACATGGGACTTGCACTTCAGAGTTAACCTGCCACCGGAAAGGTGTGGAGGAATCCACTGACTCCTGGTTATCAAGGAGTGGTGCCTTAAGGGCACCTAGCATTTAGGTCTTGCTCCTGAGGGGGTGATAGGCTCCAGCTGCCAGATAAAAGCCCTGGGGCAGAGTCACAGCTATTTTAGGAAGCAGTTTGCAGGTGACTGCCAAGGGTGTGGGTGGGGCACTGACAGCATCCTGAACATTGAGAAATGAGGGCTGTCTTCAGTGTTGATTCTAGAGGTCCAAAGAAGGTAATAATCCAGGTATCTAAGGACATGCCATCACAAGCATCAGGGTCTTTTAAACTACATGCTGTAAAGACATTCTGCCTCCTTTTTACCAGCAATTTCATACCATTCTGAATTTTTATTGGATTGATTTCTCTAAGTTTTCACCCTTACAAGATGCCTGCTGCTCAGTTTTAGCAGTAACAGTCCCACATGAGTTAAAATCACTGTTTTAATGAGGCCAAGTTTTGTGAGCTGGCTTCATTGTGTATGAACTTACCCCTCAGATGAGATTCTCACTCCCAAGAAGTTCCCATTACTCATGGATACACTGCTAGAGTATATTCAGTTTTTATGCACAAATGTAAACATAACAACTTCTCAAGTTTACCTGCATCAAAGGCATCATAGTCTATTGCATCCTGCAGAGCTAGCAACTTTGAATGAGTGCAGGGAGCTAGAAAGGAGCTCTGATGTTCAACTGAGCAGAGCTTTGGGGATGCTCTGACCTTTAGCACAGGAAGCTATGGTATACAGGATTCATGATAGTTAGCAGACCTTATACAGTTGTGGGAAAAGCTGGAGAAACCAGAACAGAGGTGCTGGGGGAAGTGGGAAGTCCAGGGAAGTCACCACACAGTCAGTCTGAGAAGCCACACATGCCCAGCCACCAAAAAAGGACTGTCAAGGTTGGCCTATAGAAAGGGAAACCCAGGCCTATGTGGCTGTTGCCTTTGTAGGCTTACAGGCAGGCCTCCGGTTGGAGACCCAGAGGCCATACTTGGTCAGCTGGGTAAGCACTTGGGAAGACAAGAAAGACACAGAAGGGAGAGAGTGAGGACAATAGGACTTGCTGGCATCTCTATGACTGTCACCACACCTAATAATGGAAACTTCAGAGAGTTGCTACTTCACTTACACCTTCCCAATTCCTCTTTTAGCCAACTCTAACCAGAATCATACAGGAAGAGGATTCGGGGAAATGTAATTCCAGTTTAACCAACTTGAAACATTACGCACTGTACTTAGTTTCCTTATAACTGAATTAAGGAGAGTGATGCTAGCTACTTCCTTCACAAGGATGCAGAACAAACAGTATCACTAGACACTGGGGATATGTATGTAGTAGTCTTCTTTCTTCACATACTCTTACTAGAAGAGTTTGCACTCTTGTTCAGAGTGCAAATTATTTTAATTCACTGAAAACAAATTACTTAACTACATCCATTTTACCTTCTTGGCGATGTAAAATTGGCTAGCCACGAAAGTAGTGTGAGAGACAAAGAGCTTTAAAACTGTTTCTCTTAAGAGATTCTGTTCTCTGTTGTAAATTTTCTGTATGACCTTGAGAAAGCACATGAAATTCTTATCCATTGAGTAAAAATACTCAGCTTTCAATCTTGCGAGGACTAATGGGTCAAACTGATTGGAATGGACTCTACTCAGAATGAGCTGAGAGGAATAGGAAGAGAGGATAAACTATTCCATTTTGAGGCACAGCTGCCTTTTTAATGATCCTGAAAGAAACAAAATTCTCTTGCCTCTTTAATGGAAACAATGGAGTCCTCTAATAATCACTGTTATTAAATATTCATAGCCCACCTCAAAATGCATTAATTGCTGGGATCCGCTTGTCATTATGTACTTTCAGGATTCCTTTAGTTGTGCTTGTAATTCTAATACTGTACAGATATAGTAGTGAAAGATCAGCATATTAGAATTTAAATTTGGAAAATTATTAGATAATGGAACCACAGATAACCATATAAGTCAGTCACTAAGCATTCATACACATCTACTATCAGCAAATTTCTTTTCTAGACACTGAGATGCAGAAAAGGTTGCTTCCTTATAACTACTGCTTGTTATGAGTTTATGGTCTAATTGGCTTAAACAACTCTATCACATGTAGTTACTAGTACAATTTTTTAACATTCATGCTGCATTTGGACAGTTACATTAAAAAAAAGAGAGAGAAATTTACAATCTATATCCATCTTTGAAAGCTTATGTTTGTAAAAAAGTTTATTTGGCACAGACCAAAAAATATAATTCTGGTATTAAAGCAACATGATAAGTAGCCAGATTTAAATGGCTCACAAGAGCACACAGCCTTGAAAAATGCCCTTCCACCCAGAGTTATAAGATTTAGCAAAAGGAAATACAGGATGCCCAGTTAAATTTGTATTTCAGCTTAAAAATAAATAATTATTTGGTGTAAGTGTGTCCCAATGAAACACTTGGGACATTCTTACACTAAGAACTTATTCAGTACTTACCTGATATTAAAATTTTATTTGGAGTCTTGTATTTCATCTTATAATCCTATTGAGAAGAACATGAGTGACGGTTAAAATAGAATACAACGACCCAAGGCAATTACACTTCAAGGGACAGATGAATAGTTCTGGGACCTCTGAAGAAATCTTAAAAGCACACAGCCAACTGTCAAGGTATAACTTTCCTACACCCCTTATCTCAAACTTCCCTTCCTCCCTCTGGTAAAGTCACAGACTTCAGTTTTCAAGCTCCTGAACAAGTTAAAACAAGTTAAAAGTTTAAATTATAAAAAGAAAGTAGAAAGATTGTGCCCTTCCTCCACCTTAAGCAACCAGTCTATAGCAGGCCAAAAACTAGATGAAAGAAAGAAGAGTAAACTTTAAATTCAATTCAATTTTGGTAAACACAACTTGGTACTACAATTTCTGAATTGAGACTGTGATTGTCCTGTCAAGTGATGTCAAGATATTTTATTCTGTAAGAGTCATAGAAAGTCATGGGAGAAATCTAGTTTTCTTCCAGGGGCAGGGGAGAAAAACTCTCCCGGCGAGTGAAACTTATGGGGCAGTGAGAGACAAGAAAGGGAGTGAAGAAGGGAGGAAGGAACATTCTGATTCTGATTTTGTCTCCTTTGTCCCATGAGTCCCATTGCTCATCAGGATTCAGGTTACAGGAGTAAAAGAGCACAGGGGAGTTGGTAAGATGGGTAGTGAATGGCAGTTAATAGATGTAAAAATGTCCTAGTCACACCCAGAACCTAACTTCTTTTTTTTTTTTTTTTTCATTGCCCTCAGGGGTAGAATTTAGTGATTCATCAGTTGCATATAACACCCAGTGCTCATTATCTCAAGTGCCCTCCTTAAGGCCCATCACCCAATTACCCCATCCCCCACCCCTCCCCACAACAACCCTCAGTTTGTTCCCTATAGTTAAGAGTCCCTTATTTATGGTTTGCCTCCCTCTTATTTTATTTCTTCCTTCCCTTCCCCTACTTTCTAGGCCAACATGTCTCCACTATGGAATATCATTGTCTAGCTGAGCTCATTTATGCCCCACAGCACAATTTATATGCAAACATAAAAACGGAATATGATTGGAGTCATGACAGGAAAGGGATAAAAATTCCTTGTGGGAGAGATCAATAGAGAGCCATATATAGCTTCTGAGAAATTGGCCAGCCCTGGAAGTACAGCTTGGCCTATTCATTTGGTAAGAATAAGCCAGATAAGCTAGACTTATCTGATCTCTGAATTATTCTGATGACCATAAAGAGAAGCCCATTTAGTGATACATATTATATATATATATATATATATATATATATATATATATAATATATAAACATAGGTATAATATATATTATATATAATATATAACATGCATACATATTCTACTATAGATGTGCATATAGATAATATATATAAAATATAACAAACATTTATATCCTACTGGTTGTGAGACAGATGTGAAAAAAATTTAACCAAGCAAAGAAAAATTAATAACAAAAAAAGTTCTAAAAATTACTCTGTTCATTTGGATATAATTACTGCAGACAGCCATTTGCGGTCACAAACTAATTTTTCCCCAACTAAACAGATTAAATCTAATAGTTACATTAGTTAAATCAGACAGAAAAGTGGATCTTCTTGGCAGGTTTTTAAAAACGAATTTCAGTTATTATTAGACTCCAGAAAACTACCAAGTTTGGAAAGAAGGAGATATTCATACATGTCAAAAAATGAAGTTTTCTCGCATCTGAACCAAATGGAACAAAAACTCTTTGTTCAACCATAGTTTCATATTTCATAATGGAATCCTCGTATAAAATACCAACTTCCAAACTTTGACCACACTTTCAGTCAAGAGTTGTCTTCATGATAACTTATAAATTAGCATAAATATTTTAAGTAGGCATTCAACCTTACAACATGGATGAATTTGGTTTTACCTTCTTTTTTGGGGGGGTCACCTTCAAATGCCCTCCCTTCCTCTAAGATATATGATTAGTTTTTTACTGCTTAAAGCAACCTAAGCTTCAAAATACTTCTCACATTGTAAAAAATGTTCAATCTGCATCTATCTAATTTTAGATCACATTTAAGCAGAGGAAAAACCGGTACATATGGACAACAAGATTAGAATCCAAGGTCAATTTATATTCATGCATATTTTCATGATTTTGATTGAATTGATCAAAGCTCACACTTAACAACTAATCAACTGAGACAACTATAGAATCAAATTGTGTGTTAATCAAAACGCTTCAATACCAAATCTGTTTTTAAACAAAAGTGATGTGCTGAATCAACAGTGTTTTTTAGTCAGTACCATACAGAAGGCAAGTTGCTTCCACATTAATATGCATAATTCCATTTTAATCCTCACATGGAAAAATGGCAGGTCAAAGAGTCACTGAAAGCTCTTTTCATATGATGCTTTGGAGTATAGGGCAGAGGAAAAATAAAATTACACTAAGTGTTCTCCAAGGATTCCTGTGCTTGGTTGGTTGTCTGGATATAAAAAACATAATTACAGTCAGGAAGATTTCCATGGTATAGAACACACTTTGTCATGGAAATGTGGTCATAATTGTAGTGATGTTCCTTAAGATATGTTCAAACTCTGTGCCTCTATTGTACTTGTTATGCTAAGGCAACAAACTTTCTCTTGACTATACCCAGTTGCTCGCTGACCAACAAATTTAATTTGGCTTGTGCATTAAAAATAAAGTTTCTGATTTAGTTTCTGACTTTATAAAAGTCAAAATAATAATTACACACACACATATACATATGTATATGTATATGTGGATTTCTTAATTCTCTTAAAAATAGTATTTGCCACTGCTGGGATAGAATTGATGGTGAAAATAGTGGGCTTCAGCTGAGTACCAACTGCTGTCTTTAGAAAGGCATGTGTTTTCCCAGTGACAACAATTCTCTCTCTTCTCTCTCTTTTTTCTCTTCACTCTTTCCCTCCTTCCTTCCCTCTCATCCCATCTCTCTCTCCCTAATGACTTTCGTGAGCCCTCATCTCTAATTTTATTAATTTATCTCCCTGGTCTCTATAGGCACTACTGTTTGCTATCCTGGGGCATAAATAACACTATTGTTCTGTTTTTAATTCTTTCCACAAAGATAGCAGCATATGTTATAATCACAGTCCCTGTAACATCCTTTCTTTTGTACAATTTTAAAAATAATTGAAGCTGTGTTAAGTACCCCTTAGGGTATTCATTTTTTTTAAAGAAAAAATAATTCTTGATTGATAGGTTATATAAAGCATGGCTCATTTATCCAGCAGAGTATTATAAAACCATTACAAGGAAAACAGAGCAGAGTGTTCAAAATATATTGTTAAGTGATAAAAACAAAGTTGAAAAACATTACGCATAAAAATATGCTTCCATGCTTAGTCACAAGATACTTAATAGTAGATACCTCTGGAACTGGGAATGTGTGTGATGGGGTGGTATAGAGAAGAAAATTGTTGCTTACACTTATCCTTCCTTACTGTTTAGATTTACCATTAGCAGAAACTATCCTTAAAATTAAGAATGATTTTTAACTTCCTAAAATGAATATATTTTTTAAAAATGTTAAAAAATAAACATAATAGCTTATATATATTTATGCATATCATTTTATTTATGTGACATATTCACATACAATGTTATCTTATATGGTCTTTACAATAACCTTATAAGGTAGGCACTTAGATACTATACTCTCTTTCTTTCTTTCTTTCTTTCTTTCTTTTTTTTTAGAGAGAGAGAGCACAGTGGGGAGGGACAGAGGGAGAGGGAGAGAGAGAATCTTTAAGCAGGCTCCATGCCCCACGTGGAGCCTGATGTGGGGATCAATCTTAGGACCCTGAGATCATGATGTGAGCTGAAATGAGGAGTTGGAAGCTTAACTGACTAAACCATCCAGGTGCCCCTCAAAAATGACAGGGTTGATCAACCTACATAATGAGATCCTATACGCAAAAAAGATACAAAGCCAGAATTACACCAAATGTACCTGTCCGGATAGGACAGGTTATTATTAGGTGGTAACAAACACCACTCCCATGTCAGTGGCTTCAGACCATGAAGTTTTTTGTTTGTTTGTTTGTTTTTTTGCTTTTGTTTTGTTCTTGGTTTTGTTTTTGTTTTCCTGTGTAGTGAGGACTGGCTATACCTCTGTTCCACGTAGTTTTCATTCCAGGATGTCAGCTACCATCTAGATTATTGCTGCTCTGAATCATGGCAAAGGACAGCACTTACACTGCAGTGAAAGCCTTAGCAACTTCTACTCACAACTCATTGGCCAAAACTGGTCATACACTTTAGGCAATCACAAAGAGCTCCAGTAAATGTAGTCTTGCTCTATAGCCAGAACTGCGCATGTGGGATAGGGGGATGGATATCATAATTGGTAAACCTAATGACAAAGACCTCAAAGCCTCTAACTCCAGGTCTCTCATTATAAACTAATATAGCTATACGAAACTCTAAGTACCTCATATTTGGAAGGAAACTTTCATTTAAAACCACCCTGATACAGGTGACTTAAAATATATGTAGAACTGGGTGCGTGTGTGTGTCTGTGTATCATACTCATCTATCTTATATGACTCTGTAAAAGTGCCCTGTCTTGTTTTCCTTTTTTTACTCACATTTCATCAGATTATTGTATTGCACACTTAGGCTATATAAATGTTTTGTCCTTCCATAGGTGGAGAGAACCATAGAAGCTGAGTGTCTCAATGCCCACTTAGCCCTATCAATGCAGGATATTAACAGAAGGGAAAGGCAGCTGCAGGCTACAGATAGCATACCGCGTTGCATGGCACATACTAGAAACAAGTATCTCCAAATATTCGCAGGCTCTTAACCTCAATCACATATCCTTAATCAGATGTCAATTCAGTAGCAAATTTTCTAAATAATGATGATGTAACATCCATTAGTAAATAGGAGACATCAATTACATTAAACATCATGCTTGGGCTGCCAGATAATCGTGAATAAAACACATTTATAAGCCATGTGCTTTTCAGCCAAGGGCAACAATGAAAGCAGTGATTTAGTTATCAGCGAGACTACAGAAATATATTCTACTTTAGTGAATGTCACAGCAGCTGTTAATCAGGTGTAGGTAATTGAAGTATAGTTGACAAAATTTTAAGAATATCAGGACCAAAAGTGCAGATTAAAAGTCCTTTTCAGAAAAGAAGCATACACCAAGACTGGAAAGTTATGACAAGTGAGGCCTGCAACTGAGTAACTTACAATGCAATGGAGAAAGACCAGTTGGGCAGGCATTATGATAGTACAGAGGGAGGGGAGAGTGGCCCAGGATAAAAAGAAAACAATAACAACAACAACTAAACTGGAGAAGGTGTCTTTAAGAGTCATTTCAAAGGAGGAATCCACAGTTTGGAAACTGACTGGGTGTGGACAGATAGAGACATGAGCAGAGCAATACAGAGAAGACTAACTACCTTCAATGCATACAATCATATGTGTGTGCACATACATAGATACACGTGTGCATGTGTGCACACACACAAACACACATACACAAAGATGTAACATTAGTTTACTGGGAATACTCCTATCACAGAAAATCCCAAAATGTTTTGTATTTTCCTGCTGGTGGGAGGAAGTTTGGTTTTGGTCATGTTGAATCTGAGATGATGGAAGGACTTGGGCATGAAATCGTTCTTTGAACTACTCTCTTTGCAGAATTTGTACTCAGGAGAAAGCATGAGGCAGCAGTCCCAGCTTCAGAAGTTATCCATGTGGGAGTGTTCAGAGATACTTTAAAAAATTATCCATAAATAAATAGGTACTTTCTTATTATAAATCAATTCATTTGTTTTAAATTTTTGCCATATGTGGAATTATTCTCCCTTGTTCTAGAAAGAGTTTGAGAAGGCCTAAAAGATTAAAACCATATGAAACAGAAGAGATCAAGGGAAAGATATTTAAATGTATATTTGATTGAGTAATTGAAGTCTTGAGGTAATCAAAAGAAAGGACCCTGGGGAAAGGACACCAAGGACAGGGAAGGGCTGGGCTTATCAAATGTGCCTCTTGTCCAGGAAGTGACGGGGGAGAGACAGAGCAAACAGAAAGAGAGACCATAGAACAGAGAGAAGAACAGAACTCTCTCAGAAATCTTGCTCTCTGTTCTGATGGCTATTTTTCATGTTTCAGATTATTTTTCAAAAAAGCACTTCAATATAATGAAGTTCCCTCAGTTCTAATAAGGTCATTTTTCACAGCTATTTTTGGTAGACACTCCATAATTGTACTGTGTTATCAGTAAAAAGAAGAAGAAGAGGAGGAAAAAAACTGGTCTGGAGACAAATCAACCAAGGAACTCAGAATGAACCAACTTCCTTGAAGTGGTTGAGTAAAAAATCTGTGGATAACAGGAAACTTTTTTTGCTTGAATGCAGCCACATGATTCCACATGTATGAACACCTGCACAGATGTGATTTATGCATTTATCAATCAGAGCCTGATTTACGAATTTACTTAAGAAGTGAAAGAAGGAAGGAAGCCAGGTTTCACAACAGCTTCATCAGACAGGTTAGACCTAATGTGTTGTGGGTAGAAATACCTGTAAATATTATTTCTCCCCTAGGTATCAAATATGTGCCAGCAAACCTTTTACTACATTTTCTACAAAGGCCATCAGCATGGATGACAACTGTTGTCATAGCAGAGTGAACTTAAGGGGAGAAAAAGACAGACAAGTTTAGGACATGCTTGTGGAAATGGGACAAGTGCCTGGTGTTACTGGTTACTTCGGATTCCCAAGCTTAGGCTTTAACCTCAGACACTGTTTAGAAGAGTATTAAAAATCTGGGGCGCTTGGGTGGCCCAGTTAGTTGTTAAGCATCTGCCTTCGGCTCAGGTCATGATCCCAGAGTCCTGGGATCGAGCCCCGCATCGGGCTCCCTGCTCGGCGGCAAGCCTGCTTCTCTCTCTCCCATTCCCCCTGCTTGTATTCCCTCTCTCTCTGTGTCTCTCTGTCTGTGAAATAAATAAATAAAAATCTTAAAAAAGAAAAAAAAATTTAACTGAGTGAAGTTGTGTGCTCTGATTAAGGTCTTCTGTTACCTGCTGACATGACCCAGGGCATGGTGAAGGCCATGATAAACTTGGTTTATCCTCCTCAGTCACTGGAGACTTATTAAATAACTCCTATTTTCCTTTTTCTGTTCTATATAAGCTTAAATATTACTAGGTTCTGTTAGAAACTGGTTCACTGGGGATTCCTTGGGTATTAAAAGTTTGTGATAAAGGAGTTTAAAAGCTTTGGTTTGAACCAAACTGTCCAAACTGTTTGAACCTAACTGTTTTGAACGACAAATGACTCTATTTTGTAGAAAATTCTTACACTGCTTCTTAGTTTATATGCTGCTTCCTAACACCGAATTATGTTTTAGATAAAACTTAAAATATGCATAAATATTATGGAATCTGCCTATGGATAAATGACTGCATAGAATGTTTTATCTGGTAGAGTCCTGGCAAGAAACAGACCGCACTTTCAAATTGAGTAATTTGAAAATAGCTAGTAGAGAGACTATTTACAAAGGTGTGGAAAGGGTTTAGCAATTAACTAGGGCTAGTGCCATTCCCTCAGGCTAGTAAGCATGGCTTTGTCACTATCCACAAGCCAATAAACATGAAAAGGAAGGGCAGTTACCAGAATGTGGAAACAGACAAGAAATAAATACCTCACTTCTGGTCTCCTCCCCTCCTCGGACTTCTAATGGTGGTACCTACCACACAAACCCAACAGGAAGCCAGAAGGCAGGGTAACCAAGACAGTCCATATAGATCACCTTCCAAGGCAGAGAGAACAGGAAGGAGGAGAAGAGTGGTTTTGGAGGGCAAAGGAAACGCATCCGGCAGAGATCCAGACTCTGGCCCTAGGGTAGTCATAATTCACTATGGGACCTAGACCCTAGATGACACTGAAGTGTCATTCCATTATAAGACTCCATAGGTGAGTAGGTGGAGGCATATTGAAAATGAATGAGCATTCCATAAATGAGAAAGCTTATCATTATTTTTGCATAACTGATTCTTCCAAACAAATTCAACTTTTCTTTTTATAGAATGAGGTTAGCCATTTCTCTGCCTTTTTTTGAATATTTTAGAAACTGTTGGAATTTATATATTTCTTCTGCATTTTTTTAAGCAGTCAGCATATTCTCTGGAAGATAGGTTATGAAAATACAGAATTTCACTTTCTATTTGTCATGGACTAATTTATACCCCAAGGAAACAGAACACTTCCTTGTTTTTTTGTTTTTCTTTCACCAGTGGAATCTAAGACCAGGAACCACATGTTTATTACTCATGATTTAAGTCTCCAAACTTTTCTGAAATCCTCCCACCAACTCTCTTATCCCTGAATTGCTTCAAGCTCTGCAGGTTCCTAGAATCCACTTCACATGCATAATATGGCTCAGTACTAAATGTTTTTCTATCAATTGAAGATGTTTTATTCTATAGGACTAAAAAAACTCTATGTTAAATTATAACATTTTGTATTACTTAATAACAACATGGAATATTTCAATATTAAAACTCAAAGAAGCAATGATAGAGAAATTAAGTATTCAGTGGCAAGAAGCCTGCAAATCTGAGAAAAGGAAAACGTGCAAAATCTAGAAGTGGTATCTTTAAAAAGAAAAAAATAAAATCTAGAGTAGATGTTTGTCTGAAGTTGCAAATGTGGCCAGTTGTAGACATTTGGAATTTTTATCAAGATTGAGCAGATACTAATATTATTGAGAAAATTATTCTGGCCAAGAGATGCCCTCAATGACTGTGAACATTGTTGCAAATAAAATTTTGTGCATGTCCTTTCTGACTCTGACATTATAGAATTAAAGAAAGTTCCCATTTCTTGACTTTTTCTTCTTAAATGGACTATCGGGTTCCAATTTTTAAAACCGCACAATTCACTGAAGTGAGTCAATAACAAAGCTCAAATATAAAAACTAATCATAATGTCAAGAATGCATATAATAAGCCATTCCAGTAAATTAGATGAATTGCAAGAATTTCAACCAAAAAGTGAGTTCCAAAAGAATGAAAAAAATGAAAGATTTCACCTACTTCGATCAATCATTATTATGGCAGACTTGATCTCTACCCAGAGAGCTGAATAACAGCCGTAAACACTTAGTTCACCTTAAGAACTGAACTTCATAACTGGATAAGAGTGTTAAAAGCCAAGGATCTAGAGTTACTTAAATATATTACAAATATTACAAATTGCCACAATGAATAGGTCAGCCCAGAAAAAAACACTGAGCATAGCTAAGAGGTTGTTCAGTAGGAAACAATAAAGCCATTTGCTGGTCAATGATCTGATGGAGTCAGAAAAACATTTTAAACCCATAGAGGAAAACTGTGCATGAGCAGTTAGCAACCTAAAAAGGTAGAGGAAGCAGCATTCTATGGTTAGAGTGGAGGGGGAGTGAAACTCGATATAAGGGTCCCTTACAGACACATCTTCACCTTTGTCCTAATTGGCCACTCCAATAGCCCACTTTAGTGCAATCCCACCAGTAGAAATAGAGTCTTTTCATAAAGCCCTTGGTTAAAGGCTATAACATTGGGATACAGTATGGAGAACAGTGACAAGGTAACATATTAAACCACTATTGCTATGATGTAAGGTAAGTTTGGGGAGTAGAGGGGGAAAAAAAGGACCTGGTCAAATGTTCTGTTCAGGAGGGTTGCATTAGGGGTCTTATAAGTGATGAGAGAACCACATCTCAGCATGGTTTCCCAGCAAACTGGCATGCTTTACTCCCACAGTGTATGGGGAATTCTTCACATCCAACAAGACCCTTACAGAAACTTTGGAACAATTGCCATTGAAGGTATCAGAAAGAACTCTGAGACTTCAAACCATCCAGAAACTCTGAGAGCATCTGAAAGTTTACAACAACTAGATTCAGATGACATTCTCATATTGGGAAAAGTTACTCCTAGATTTGGTGGGGGGGGGGGGGGAGGTGATGATGGAGGTGAAACCTGAGCTGGGATGCCAGACATATAATATTCCCTGCCTCCAGTTAATTCCTCATTCAGTACTGCTTTCTCTTTTACCCTTAATGAGCCTTATGGTTGCTTTCTGTTTAGTGATCTGTCACATCCTTCTCGCTACCTTAATGAGCCTTATGGTAGCTTTCTGCTTAGTGATCTGTCACATCCTTCTCGCTACTCTCCTCTACCTCCCCTCCCCCTGGAATCTGGAGCTTTGGTTTGTTAAGTGGCTTGCCTTTACTAGGCCCTCAATTATTTTTTGACTTAATTAATTAATTAATTAACACTTGGAATTTAATTAATTCTTTGCCTGCATATTTGTATGATCAAATCATATATGTATTGTAATGAATGGAGGCTCTACTTTGTATCATTATGGACTACACTAATTCACTCACATGAGATGCATATCAGTGCATCTCTTGCCTTGCCAAACCCAAAGTGCATTCAAAAGATGTCTTCAGACCAGCCAACTAAGGACCATCACCTGGTCTCCAGATTGGTTAGGCCTGATCTTGTTTTTATGAAGTATTTATTGGTTCCACTACACTGAACATAAAGTATGTAACATGTGTTCTAGAAATGCTGGGGTTTGTTGGTTATAGCTTTTCACATCAGCCATAGCAGAGTCACATGTATAAATAAGTGACCTCTGGCCATTCATATATCGAAAGGTCCTGGGGCGCCTGGGTGGCTCAGTGGGTTAAGCCACTGCCTTCGGCTCAGGTCATGATCCTGGTCCTGGGATCAAGCCCTGCATCAGGTTCTCTGCTCAGCAGGGAGCCTGCTTCCTCCTCTCTTTCAGCCTGCTTCTCTGCCTGCTTGTCATCTCTCTCTCTGTCAAATAAATAAATAATCTTTAAAAAAAAAAAAAAAAGGTCCTGATAAGTTTATCCTATATCTTAAAATATCATTGGCCAAATCGATAACAGAGACCAGAAATAGAACGTAAGAAAAACACACTGCTAACTTCAAAGAACTTTTGGAAAGAATTCCTGGGTGGCTCAGTGGGTTAAGCCTCTGCCTTCAGCTCAGGTCATGATCTCAGGGTCCTGGGATCGAGCCCCACATCTGGCTTTCTGCTTAGCAGTGAGCCTGCTTCCCCCTCTCTCTGCCTGCCTCTCTGCCTACTTGTGACCTCTCTCTCTCTCTCTGTCAAATAAATAAATAAAATCTTAAAAAAAAAAAAAAAACTCCTTGATGAATAAATTGGAAGCTATTCCCAGATTATAAATAAAACCTCATTTACAACAAGAAAACCTCATTTCCTCCTTTATAAATAATATTTTACTACATATTCTTTTCTTGAAATGGTTGGAGATCAAAGTCAATCATACACATAAACTAGTTTTGAGGTGAAAATTATCCAGAGCTATAAATGTGCTTAGAAATCTTAATGTTTTTATTTCTAAACATACCAAAGAATTAGTGAATGATGGGTGGGGGTAAGATTATTTCTTATGTTTTTTTTTTTCAATTTATTTATTTTCAGAAAAACAGTATTCATTATTTTTTCACCACACCCAGTGCTCCATGCAATCCGTGCCCTCTATAATACCCACCACCTGGTACCCCAACCTCCCACACCCCCGCCACTTCAAACCCCTCAGACTGTTTTTCAGAGTCCACAGTCTCTCATGATTCACCTCCCCTTCCAATTTACCCCAATTCCCTTCTCCTCTCTAACACCCCTTGTCCTCCATGATATTTGTTATGCTCCACAAATAAGTGAAACCATATGATAATTGACTCTCTCTGCTTGACTTATTTCACTCAGCAGAATCTCTTCCAGTCCCGTCCATGTTGCTACAAAAGTTGGGTATTCATCCTTTCTGATGGAGGCCTAATACTCCATAGTGTATATGGACCACATCTTCCTTATCCATTCGTCCGTTGAAGGGCATCTTGGTTTATTTCTTATGTTTTAATAATGTGTTACTAAGTAAGTGGGAAATACTCTATGCATTTTACATACATTATCTCATTTATTACTCTGGACAAGCCTGTTAAGGGTTAGGGAACTAATTAACAGATCATCCTATAATTAATACATCATAAGGCCAAAATTTGCAGCCTGGATTACCATCAAGTATGGCTCAAAAAAATGTAATATTAGAACAATTAAAAATAAAGATAGAGAGCGGTATCGAGGATGTAGAAAGAAGTGATCAGAAGTGGAGAAATTCGAATCTATCTCCAATATACTGACTAAAAGGTCACCACATAAAAAACAAAACAAAACAAAACAAAAAAAAAACAAAAATATGACAGTCTTGGTCTAAGTGTCATCGTAGAGAACCGAATTACAAAGGTCCAGATATAGTGGCATCTATACTAGGTGAGCAATTTTATTTAAAAATGCCACATAAAAAAACTCTGCATTGATTCTCCAAATTCATCTTTTTTTCACAAATTTTCAAGAAAAGAATGAGTAAAGTTTGGCTTTTAAAGATCTTTCACTAATACTTACTGAAATCATCCATTTTCCTTATATTTCTCTTAGGGGGTTGAGTCCCTAAAATTAAGTTAATTTCCCAAAGTGACAATTAACTTTGATTATAAAATATAAAGATGTTATTTCTAGGACTATAATGTAGTAAAATTTCACAAAGTTTTAGACTGGAAACCACACATAAATAAGCAGGAAACTTTGTTCTTCATGATTAGCAAAAAAGAAGAGAAGCTTTGGTTTATTAATGCTTACAATTTCGGGATAGTAAGTGCTAAATGAATTTTGCTTTTCTATGTGCCAAATTCTGGAACTGCTTGTCAGTAATGGGATGTTTCTCTAAAGATACAACTTTGGGTGAAAAATGGGGATACTGATTTTTTTGTTTAACACTGACTTTACTGTATTGTTGAGATAACCAGACCCCAAATCACAGTGGGCACAGACCCCAGAAGCTAGGTGAGTCCCAATTGTTAGAGAGAGCAGTGGTTCCCAAACTTCAGTGTGTATCAGATTTCACCTGCAGGACTTGTTAAACTTCAGATTGCTGGGGCTGGTCCAGAGTTTCTGATTTGCTAGGTCTGGAACAGAGTCCAACAATTTGCATACCTAATATGTTCCCTGGTGATGCTGAAGGTGCTTATCTGGGGATAACTTTGAGAATCATTGAAGTAGAAGGGGAAGTAGATGGTCTTCATAGTCTACTGGAATCCTCAATTATCTAATGTTTAAAAAGCATTCTCTCTCCACTTCCTAGTTGTCTTTTTAGAGATAAAAAGATTATCTGCCCCAACAGACCTTTCAAGAATTTAAGAAATTCAAGATTCAAGAAAACGGATCATATTACAATATGAAAAAAAACATATTATTCCCAATATCATGTCTTAGAAGCAAGTTCTAATGAAAAAGAAAATTAATCTATTAGAAACAATAAGAGATTGGCAAGTTGCTAAGTATAAATATACATAAGTCAGAAAAATCAATTGAAGTACTTATTTGTGTTTTATTTTCTCTCTGTTTCTCACTCATCTATTCTTCTATACTGGAAGAGAGAGTCAATTAATTCTCTGCTCCCCTTGCCTTAGACTTCGAGTTGCTACACTGAAAGCAAAAGTTGCTTGTAGGTAGCTGGGCTATCCAGTTTTTGTTTTCACTAAAGGCTGATATCCTAAAAAAGAATTATGGTAAGGAAGAAAAGGGAAAAGCAAGGCTGGCCATGCAAGAGACAAAAGTACCCACAGCTAGGAAGGGAAACGAGTTTGTAGATCCTGAGGATTCCCTGGCAGGTGGAGAAAATGGTTCAAACAGGATCAACTTTTTATTTATTTATTTTATTTTATTTGTGTGTCTGTGTATTCCAAAATTCATTGTTTGTGCACCTCACCCAGTGCTCCACACAATATGTGTCCTCCTTAATACCCACCACCAGGCTCACCCAACCCCTCACACCCCTCCCCTCCAAAACCCTCAGCTTGTTTTCAGAGTCCACAGTTTCTCATGGTTTATCTCCCCCTCTAATTTTCCCCAACTCACTTCTCTCCATCTCCCAATGTCTCCCATGTTATTCCTTATGCTCCACAAATAAGTGAAACCATATAATTGACTCTCTCTGCTTGACTTATTTCACTCGGCATAATCTCCTCCAGTCCTGTCCATGTTGATACAAAATTTGGGTATTCATCCTTTCTGATGGAGGCATAATACTTCATTGTACAAATGGACCACATCTTCTTTATCCATTCTTCTACTGAAGGGCATCTTGGCTTTTTCCACAATTTGGCAACTGTGGCCATTGCTGCTATGAACACTGGGGTACAGATGGCCCTTTTTTTTTCACTACCTCTGTATCTTTGGGGTAAATACTCAGTAGTGCAATTGCAGGGTAATGGGTAGCTCTATTTTTAATTTCTTATGGAATCTCCCCACTGTTTTCCACAGTGGCTGCACCAACTTGCATTCCCACCAACAGTGTAAGAGGGTGCCCCTTTCTCCACATCCTCTCCAACACTTGTTGTTTACTGTCTCATTGATTTTGGCCATTCTAACTGGTATAAGGTGGTATCTCAATGTGGTTTTGATTTGAATCTCCCTAATGATGATAAACATTTTTTCATGTGTCTGTTAGCCATCTGTGTCTTCTTTGGAGAAGTGTCCATTCATGTCTTCTGCCCATTTTTTTTTTTTACATGATTATCTGTTGTGTGTGTGTTTAGTTTGAGCAGTTCTTTATAGATCTTGGATATCAGCCCTTTATCTGTAGTGTCATTTGCGAATATCTCCTTTTCCGTGGGTTGCCTCTTTGTTTTGTTGACTGTTTCCTTTGCTGTGCAAAAGGTTTTGATCTTGATGAAGTCCCAAAAGTTCATATTCACTTTTGTTTTCTTTGTCTTTGGGGACATGTCTTGAAAGAAGTTGCTGTGGCCGATGTTGAAGAGGTTACTGCCTATGTTCTCCTCTAGGATACTGATTCCTGCCTCACATTGAGGTCTTTTATCCATTTGGAGTTTATCTTTGTGTATGGTATAAGAAAATGGTAGAGTTTCATTCTTCTATACATAGCTGTCCAATCTTCCCAGCACCATATACTGAAGAGACTGTCTTTTTTCCACTGTATATTATTTGACCATAGAGTTGAGGGTCTATTTCTGGGCTCTCTATTCTGTTCCACTGGTCTATGTGTCTGTTTTTGTGCCAGTACCATGCTGTCTCGGTGATCACAGCTTTGTAGTAAAGTTTTAAATCAGGCAGTGTGATGCCCCCAGTTTTGTTTTTCTTTTTCAACATTTCCTTAGCAATTCAGGGTCTCTTCTGGTCCCATATAAATTTTAAGATTGTTTGTTTCAACTCTTTGATGCTAAGATTCTCAACAAGATCCTAGCTAATAGGATCCAACAGTACATTAAAATGGTTATCCACCATGGCCAGGTGGGATTTATCCAAGGGATGCAAGGGTGGTTCAACATTCACAAATCAATCAATGTGATAGAACAAATCAATAAGAGAAGAGAGAAGAACCGCATGGTCCGTTCAATTGATGTAGATAAAGCATTTGACAAGACACAGCATCCATTCCTGGTAAAAACCCTTCAAAGTATAGGGATAGAGGGAAAATTCCTCAACTTCATAAACCCTATCTATGAAAAACACACAGTGAATATCATCCTCAATGGGGAAAGCTGACAGCCTTTTTTTGAGATCAGGAACACAACAAGGATGTCCACTCTCACCACTGTTTTTCGACATAGTACTACAAGTCGTAGCAACAGCAATCAGATGAAAAAAGAAATAAAAGGTATTCAAATTGGCAAAGAAGAGGTCAAACTGTCTCTCTTCACAGATGACATGATACTTTATATGGAAAACCCAAAAGACTCCACCCCCAAACTACCAGAACTCATACAACAATTCAGTAATGTGACAGGATACAAAATCAGTGTACAGAAATCAGTTGCTTTCTTATACACTAACAATGAATATATAGAAAGGGAAATTAGAGAGGCGCCTGGGTGGCTCAGTGGGTTAAAGCCTCTGCCTTCAGATCAGGTCATGATCTCAGGGTCCTGGGATCAGGCCTCGAATCAGGTTCTCTGCTCAGCGGGGAGCCTGCTTCCTCCTCTCCCTCTCTCTGCCTGCCTCTCTTCCTGTTTGTGATCTCTGTCAAATAAATAAATAAAATCTTAAAAAAAAAAAAAAGAAAGGGAAATTAGAGATTCAATTCCATTTACTGTAGCACCAAGAATCATAAGATACCTGGGAATAAACTCAACAAAAGAGGTAAAGGATCTGTACTCGAGGAACTACAGAACACTCATGAAAGAAGTTGAAGAAGACACCAAAAGATGGAAGAGGATTCCATGCTCATGGATCAGAAGAATAAACATTGTTAAAATGTCTATACTGTCTAGTGTGATCTATACTTTCCACTGGTCAAAATTCCACCGGTATTTTTCAAAGAGTTGAAACAATCAACTTTTGTAGTAGTATCTTTCAGCCTAGGTAAAGGCCCCATGGCCACTGGTATTAGCACAGCAGAAATGCCCAAATCTTCTTGTAACCATAGGTATGACACTGATGGTCTAAGCAGCCTCCATGATGAAATGAAGCTATACTCTATTTTCTAGGTATCATGTATCTCAGTGACCTTAGAGAAGGATAGATAGTTCCATAAGTATTGGGATTTATCTATTTTCCTAATAGCGCAGACAGATATGGATGGAGGGGGATGGTAGACATGACATAACACCAAATGATTTAAAAATAAAAAAGAAATAAGGATATTTCTTGTATGCCCAAGTTTGATTACCAATTTGTTCTATATTAAAAAAAATGAGTCCATACCTATTCTATATTTTAAAAAAATAGTAACTTTCCTATATGATGAGAAAATAATTTCTTTAATAAGACAATAAAATTACAAAATACACAAGATTGGTTTTTTCTAAAGATTTTATTTATTTATTTGACAGAAAGAGACACAGCAAGAGAGGGAACACATACAGGGGGAGTGGGAGAGGGAGAACAGGCTTCCTGCTGAGCAGGAAGCAGGACTCAGGCTCCATCCCAGAGGCCTGGGATCATGACCTGAGTGAAGGCAGACACTTGAGGACTGAAGCACTCAGGTGCCACCTAAGACCATTTTTTTTTTTTTTTAATGTGCAGGAAACATGGGGAAAACTGCAAAACCTTTAGAAAGACATACACACAAAAATGCAAGATTTGAATAGAGAAATAAAGATGTATTACCATGTGGGAGATGGTATTAGATGACATCAATATTAGATGTCAATTCTCTTCAGTATATGAATTTAATTCAATTCCAACTGGATTTTGGGGGAGAATAGAGAGACTTGATAGAAAGGTTCTAAGTTTCTTTTGGAAAATCAGATTAAATCAGCTGCTACTGTTACAGAAACAACAAACATACCAATGGATCAATATATGAGTCTCTTGATAAAGAGATAGGGAGAATGAGAGAAAAAAAATATATGTAAAACTAATAATTTGAGGAAAAAATATTTTTTTCCTATCATAAGACATACCAAAATAACCTTCAGAGGATGGAAATACAAATGCAAAAAATGAAACCATGCTACAGATAATAGAAACCATAAATTGATTATAATAAAACATGTCATTTCTACAGGCCAAAGGGGAGAGGGGACATACCTAAAATTAACAGAAAAATGAGAATAAAGTGTTTGAAACATATGAGAATTAACTAATATCTTTATTAATCTCATTACTAAATAAATGACTCATAAATCTGTAAGTAAATATTAATATGAATTAGAATGGACAATTCCTTTGGGAAGATACATAAATGTCAGATAAGCCTTGGTTAGGTGTTCAACTTCACAAATTATTAAATAAATTAAAATTAAAATAATCACATGATGCCAACTTTTACCTACTAGATTGATACCAATTTTATTATTTTTTTAATGACAATATTCAGGAGCTCCTGGGTGGCTCGGTGGTTAAGTGTCTGCCTTTGGCTCAGGTCATGGTCCCAGGGTCCTGGGACCCAGCCCCACATCAAGCTCCCTGCTCAGCAGGGGTCCTGCCTCTCACTTTCTGTCAGCTGCTCCCCCTGCTTGTATTCTCTCACTCTCTCTGTCACATAAATAAATAAATAAATAAATAAATAAATAAATAATGACAATATTCAGCAGTGGCAAGAATAGGGCAATGAACGGGGCTTCTTGGATGCTGCTGATATGAATGTGACAACCTATCAAAAGACAAAAATAAATGCTGTAACTTGCTGGTTTTGACCCCCCCCCCCAAATTGTAATGTATATCCATTTGAGAGTATTTTTCTGTCTTGTTAATAAATCCCAGGTAAATTTGGTATTTTATAATTTACCCCCTCCACCAACACGCTTTTATCAACTATAGACTGAGTCCGGTATAAACTGAGGGGAAGAAAGGAAAGTCATGTGGGTGGAATCCTAAAGTGTTCCAGAAAGTCATACTGCTGATTTTTCAGTTTATACCTCCAGGAACACAGCATGGAGAATGATTTGCCTCACCTTGTAACACCTCAGAAACCTCATTACTAAAGATGATGCCACTCACATTCTTATAGAGCATATGCATTGTGAGGTCATATGGAAAGTATATAAAATTACAACCATCAAATTCGGCAGCAGAGCTTTATACTGCTTCTGCAAAATGTAATAATGTCTTCTTAATTCCCTAGGCTGGAAAGGCTCATGCAGCATCATTTATTTAAGGATATCTACATTTTCAAACACTGTTGGGTGAAAACCAGCCCCATCAATCACTGTGACAGGCTACGTTCCTCTTGAGTTTATCTTTCTGTACGTTTTGTGCCAGATTTAGTTTGCAAACCTCCAAATGGGGGAAACATGAGTCTTGTTTAATCTTCCCATATATAAAATGATGTTGTTAGACTATCATTTGCCATTTGAACTCTCATTCATTAATGAAACGTTGGTTAAACAACAGCCTATCCACCTTTTAACTACAATACTCCCTTGTGTCTGGTGAACCCTTAATGGATGACATGTTTAAAAACACACGGGATATTTTATTCGTGTTACAATTTGTGTGAAACTTGTCACTGTAGAGGATCTCTTCTTATTACAAATGGGTCTGTTTATTTTAATTTCCATTAGTGTCTGGGAAGACAAAAATGATGAATGATGATTCTGAAGCAACAGATTTCACAAGTCAGAGAGTAACAGTGGATGTGTTTTGCTTATCTCAAGTTATTTTATCAGAAGCACAAACCACTGCCACCCCCTTGATACATGAAGACCACCTCATTTCAGCTTAGAACCCATTCCCAAAGTTGCTTCAAGTGTATGAAAAAAAAAAAAAAAAAAGAGCAAATAACTTGGTCCCAGGCAGACAAAATGAAGGAAATACATACCAGGCAGAGAGCGAGAGAACAGTTGCCAGACAGCGAATTCCATGAAATTACCCACTTGTCCTTCCTCTCCATATCATGCAACCTGGCTCAGCTGAAGAGAATTCTACGTTTAAGTTTTTGAGGAAGCACCAAACAACTTTTTTTCCACAGTAGCTATTGAGGGACACTTGAAAAATGTATATTTCCAGGTGGAGAGGAAGTCAAAATTCACTAGGTATCCAGCAACTGTGGGAGCTCTGCCAGTTCAGGCTATGTTATAGATTTGAGTTTTGGGGATACTTTTTGGAGCCCAAGAACCTGACTCTCTGAATCCTGGTCAGTTAGGCCAATTCACCTGCAGGTTGGCCTCTACCTGTCCAAGTTCAGCCCCAGGACCATTCTCTGGATTCTCAAGGTCCAAGAATTCCCTGTCAAAATGGCTTTAAATCTACTTCCAGGGCCTTTGAAGACATCTTCCACACATCCTTCCCCCAAGGGCAGTCCATTCTTTAGTGTGTACACCTCTAGGCAGCAGGAATGGCTTTGGCCTGTCTTTTGATGGAGATGTAGACATAGCTTGGATGAATGACCAGGGGTATGGACACACAGACTTGGAGGCCCATATACTGTGGAAAGGAGCTGGGCATAGGAAGAGAAGGGGGTAAGCTGAGAAATGAGGGCCAGTTCTCCCTGGACCACCATATTCCAACATGGAACTCTAAAGGAGCCTGAGAATTCAAATTTAAACCAGACCTCTAGCTTTGACGGTATAATTGCCAAAGTAGGTGGACAAAATGCAGTTTATTCCACAGCTTGTTAGGATAATTTATAATTTTGAAACATTTAAATGGAATATGCAGGCTTCCATTTGTGCTCTTCCACTGGAATCCACAAGAATGAAGAGTGGGATTATTTATCCTCAACAATTTTTTTTTCTCTTACACAGGTAGCATTTTATTTACTTACTTTTTAATTTTCTTACTTATTTTATTAAATTTTTAGTTTTAATTCCAGTGTAGTTAACATATACTATTACATTAGTCTCAAGTGTGCAATATATTGACTCAATACTTCCACATACCATCACAAGTGGCCCCCTTAATCTCCATCACCTATCTCACCCATCCCTCCACCCACTCCCCTCTGGGATCCATCAGTTCGTTCTCTATAATTAAGAGTGTTTCTTGATTTATCTCTCTCTCTTTTTCTTCTTTTGCTTGTTTCTTAAATTCCATAGAAGAGTGAAATCATATGGTATTTTTCTCTGACTGACTTATTTCACTTAGCATTGTACTTTCTAACCCTATCTATACTGTTGCAAATGATAAGATTTCTCTCTTTTTAATGACTGAATAATATTCCCGTGTGTGTGTGTGTGTGTGTCTGTGTGCGTGCACTTGCACACGCATGCGTGGCTGTGTATACACACCCCCGACACACAATTTTTTATATATATACACATATGTATATGTGTGTATATATATATATATATATATATATATATATATATATATATATAATGTGTGTGTGTGTGTATTTCATCTTCTTTACCCATTCATCTATCGGTAGATACTTGAGCTGCTTCCATAATTTGGCTATTATAAATAATGCTGCAATATACATTGGGTTAATGTATCCCCTTGAATTAGTATTTTTGTATTTGGAGGGTAAGACCCAGTAGGGCAAATACTGGATCACAGGGTAGTAGTTCTATTTTTAACTTTTTGAG
The DNA here is from genome assembly GCF_030435805.1 of Mustela lutreola. Classification (NCBI taxonomy): domain Eukaryota; kingdom Metazoa; phylum Chordata; class Mammalia; order Carnivora; family Mustelidae; genus Mustela; species Mustela lutreola. Next base: position 40,069,763 of record NC_081298.1, on the reverse strand, counting down.
GAATCTCCATACTGTTTTCTACAGTGGCTGCACCAGTTTGTATTCCTACAAACAATGCATGGGAGTCCCTTTTTTTCCACAACCTCATCAACACTTGTTGTTTCTTGTGTTTCTTATTTCAGCCATTCTGACAGGGAAGGGGTGCTATCTCACTGTGGTTTTGATTTGCCTTTCCCTGACAATGAGTGATGCTGATCATCTTTTCATTTGTCTGTGGGCCATCTGTATCCCACACAACAAATTTTTTTTTTTAAATAGATATTATCATCACTCCCATTCATGTCTGAGTAAATGAAAGCAAAAAAGAGGTTACATCTGCTTTTTTTCCCCCCTTACAGAACTGAGAAGTGGTACAGCTATGATTCACAGTCACCTAACCCCATATCCTATAGTCTTATATTTCTGAAGCAAATAAACCACGGTGACTGCTTTTCAGAGTCAGGACAGAGCCCCAAGCCAAAAACACCAAAATCAAATCTGACAGGGATCAGAGACTGTAAAAGAATAAAGCTATGGAAATTAGCATTTAAGGTGAGAAGTAAAAATACAGAAAGAAAAAGAGATGGACAGGCCTACAGTAAAATGGAATAATAAGTGAAAATACTTCCTTCCCCTGTGAAACATTTTTCACCCAATTAAAAATATAAAAATAACGGAAAAGGTCTTTTTTTTCTTTTTCCTGAATCTTTCTGGGCTCTCCCCACCCTGACTCCCACTGTCTCCAGTTCTGAATCTGCCAACATAAATCACCGTGCAAAGCAAATCATTAGGGTTGCCAGGTGTTCAATTTTGAACCAGACAGTCTGGTATTTGAATTTTCTGCCTAGGAAACAAATAGAGAAAATATCAGTGATTTTTAATTAAGTTTTGTTATTATCATGTAAAGATGAGCTTGCAGAGAACATTTTCACTAGCTCTCCAGGCTGTACTTTACTCTGAGTCTGCTTTCCACTTAGATATCAAACCATCTAGGCCAGGCTGTCTCCAAACTGAGTGCTAAACCAAGCTGATGAGCTTGGCTCTGAACTCACATTGGCACCTTCCACTTATTGGCTAGGCCCCATGCAACTGTGCTAGATCATTTTCTTTTACTGATACCTCCAAAGCACTGCAGCAATTGGCAGACTTCCCTGGGTATATTTTTAAAAAAAATAATAATAATAAAATTAATACATAAATAAATTCTTAGAAGGACATCAAAATGAAGGCAAATGAGCCATTGATTGAGAGAGTTATATGAATGAGTACATCCTTAAGTCTAATCATGGCCATTGAATAGGAAAAGACAGTAAAAATTGTTATTCCATCATTTACAAAGAGATTACTTTCTTAAGTAAAATTCTATCTAGGTCCCAATTAAATCTGGCTTTAATAACATAATACTAGATTGGTGTGGGAATCTATGATAAAAGCATAACTAGAAATCCTTACATTTTGAGGAAATGGTATATACATTATTCATGAACTTTCCAAAAGAGTGGAAAGCAAAAGGGTTTGTATGGATATTAGTAAAGAAAAGAATCTTGTCTCCTTAAAGAACTTTGTTTAACCTTAAATAACAGTAAATGTTTGTTTTTAGCCACTGATGTCTAAAGATCTTTAATATACTTCAGTGTGTTCAGAAGAAAAAAGATGATGGACATTTTGCTTTCCAGAGTACCAATTAAAGTCCCCCCCACCGGGAGATTTGGGGAGATACTAGTCTACCCCAGCAAAGCTTTGGAGTTACAAATCTTTTGTCTGCTAAGGAATAGCACTTAGATTGTACACTCTTAAGCCTGACTTGGCTCTTGTGAGAATTCACCACCATAGAGAAACATACAAATGTGTAAAAATATCACGATTGATGGCTGCACCACAGAATTTATTACCCTTATTATCCAAGCTTTCTCTTCTCTGCTTCCTACCAATGCATTACTTTATTCAGTGCCTTTCAGTGGGTTAGAGAAGAGGTGGGTTTTAACCTCCTCCAAGGTGGCATTTGACAGTATCTGGGCACAGTTTTGGTTGGGAGATGCTACTGGCATGGATCAGGTAGAGACCATGAATGATTCCAGACATTGTGCAATGAACAGGACAGCCCCCTAGACTAAAGAATTATTCAGCCCAAAATGTCCATAGCATGTAGGTTGAGAAACTCTGCTCTATAGACCTCTGGAAGAGAGAATTCAGCAATTTGGGGTTACTTGAATTATCAGAAATGATAATACAGTTCTAATGATGATATAGATCATATAGATCACCTGAGGGTTGCTGAGGGCATAGGTAAATAAGAGTTTGCTCTGTCCCCTTTTGGCCCATGCTTCAGGGTCTGGCCAAAGCCAGTGAAGAGGCCACCAGAGGTGCCTCTTCTGAAGCAAAGAGGAGGACACCATCCTGATATAGATAATATAGGTATGTTGTATTGGTTCATTCAACACTATGTTTATTAAGAGTCTACTTTGTGCCAGCTCCCCCCCTGCACAGGGCACTGAGGATGGTGCTAGAAAGAACAGCCATGCATTCTGCCTTCATGATGCTTACAGTCTGGCTAACCTCATGGGAGGGACCAATGTTTTTCATGGATTGCCTTTCAAGAAACAACCCATTTCTGATATGGGGTTTTACATTTTATATGGCCCAGAAATCACAAACTGGCACCTGGGAGCAAAATCTGGTTTGCAAGTATTCATTACATTACATGAGATATTCAACCTGTATTATAGAACAGGTTTTGTGTTAGATGATTCACCCAACTGCAGGCTAATGTAAGTGTTCTGAGCATGTTTAAGGTAAGCTAGGCTAAGCTATGACATTTGGTAGGCTGGGTGTATTAAACGCATTTTCCTCTAATGATATTTTCAACCTATGATAGGCTTATCAGGACATAAACCCATCATGAGTCAAAGGATGATCACTATTCAAAATGATCACCACAATAAGTCTCCTTAACATCTATCACCATACACAGATGCATGGTGATATTTTTTTCCTATGATGAGAACTTTTAAGATTTACTCTCTTAGTAAGTAAAAGTTACCTTCTTAACATAGCTCAGAAATGCAGGATATACACATACATGTTCAATAAATATATATGAATATACCTTTTGAAATATCAACCATACAAAGAAGGTAACTTTTAACATTATGATATAAATATAAGTCCTTTTCTAAATGCAAATCACACACATATACATATATACACACACATGCATAGATATATATATAGATATATATATATAGATATATATACCCCCGCACATATACATATTATATATGAAATCTGAGTCTCAACTTCCTCATCAGTTAAGTAAGGATAATAGTCACCTCAGAGTTTACACATACCTAACCAACAACTCTATCCCATAAACAAAAAAGTTTAAGCTGCTAATAATAATTTCAATAGGAATGATAAAATTTGATCTCAAATTCCCCAACTGAAAATAATATGGAGGATTTTTAATGTTGAGACTAATACTCCCATTGTGAACAAATATTTTTCACTTCACGTAGTCATATTTATCTCAAAAGCCCCAAATGTGTAAACAAAAAAACCTAACATTAGGGAAGTGACACTCTTGAAAATTCAGGATATTGAGTTTTCACTCATTCAGGATGAATGTTTTTCATTTAGCTAATGGTGAGAAATCTTCTCAAAGAACATAATTCAAACCTAGATAGTATCCTCATTGGGGGAAATAAGAGCTCCCTACAAATTCTGTTTATGAGGAAGTTGGTACCTTAGACAGGAGTTCATTTCCCTTAAGGGAAAAGCAATCTCTTGATCAGTGAATATAGTTTCTCAAGAAAATATCTACAGCACTAAATCTGTTAAAACTGGTTCAATATTCTGTTGCCACTCTCATGTCAAATAGTGGGAAAAGATTTCAGAGTTAGCTGTAATCTATAGAAAAAATGTCATTTGGGGTATAAAATCATGAAGTTAACTTCATATCTTTCATTTCTTTAGGACAAAAAACCTGAGTTTAAAAAAAACTGAGTTTTTGAGCACTAAAATTTTAACGTATAAAACAAATATAAAATGCAATGTAGACTAAGATCAAAAAATTCTCAAATACATTTTAAATATTTTCAGCTATGATGTTTAATATATTTAATACTGCTTGACAATCTTCTAAGTCATTTCTAAGTTAGTCATATACTCAAACTAATTAAATTAATTAGGTTTACAGAGAGAGCTCAGAATACACTATAATTTCCTTCTTCTCTCCCTTCCTCTTCTTATTTTTCTCCTCCACCACTTCCTCTCATTCTTTCTCCTTGTTAAGATTCATGGTTTTGAAGCCTCTCAATTTTTTTTCATCTGAATGGTGGGTATAAAACAGTAATCTCAAAGAGAAATTTTATGTATTAAATAATTTATAATAATACTTTTTTAAATGTCTAGAATATGGTAGGCCTTCAATAAATATCTTTTGGTACGAAACGGAGTTCTTCACAGTTCCTGTTCTTTGGATCCAAACAACATAGTGTAGAAGAGGTAAATTCTTTGTATTTTATCAACAATAAAAGCCTCCCCTCCCCCCATGGAGAGCCTCCAATGTGCCAAGCACAGTAGAAAGCTACTTCTTTAATCTTTGTGACAATTGTAGGATGGGTTGATAGGAATGAGTAATACTAATTAAAAACTCGTATGTTAAATCATTTCATCCTCACAGTAGCCCTCAAAGGCAGTAGTATAATTATTCCCATTTGACTTCTGAAGAAACTGTGGTCCAGGGAGGTTAGCCTGGGTGCTCCTGTGAAAGTTATGAGAAGTGACCACTCACATGTTCCTTCAGGTGATGAGCAAGGGGTACTGCTAGCCTGTCCTGTATTGCTTCTATGTAATTAGGGAAGACACATCCTTGAGCCAGAAGTCGTGGCTGGATTATAACCCTTAAAATTCCTTCATTGGGAGGGTGTGGAGCTTTGTGAATGAGAGCCCTCAGCAAACCTTCCACAGCTTCCCAGAGACATGTAAATGCCCATTTAATACTCAAAAGTATTTGAATGAATTAATACGTCCAATTGTAGCTGTTCAGAGGATGTCTTGGGATTCCAGTCAAAAGATTTTCTTTAGCTACCTTCTTAATACTCTGTGCCACCTTCAGCAAATCCAGAGTATAGGGGAGAGCATTGGAAACTACCCTGGGCATGTAGTTAGTACCCATCCTCCAGGGGCCTGAAAAAAGTGACCAGTTAATTGCTGCTTTCTTGTCATTGTAGAGAACCAAGTTGTCTTGTACTTATCTTTTTTAGAAGATATCACCAGTGTCTGCAGAAATGCTCTGAAATTGTTCTGTGGATGTCTGATTTAGAGATTAAGTGTGAATGAGACTGTCACATGAATACAAGACTATAAAGACATAGTCATAAATTGTATAGTATATTCTGCTTCAAATAGTCTCTCTGAAGTAAAATTCAATAAAATAAGGCCCATCCAACTTTAATGATATAAGATAATAGTCTCCCACCAATAAAAACATAAAAAAAAAATATTGGGAACAAGGGAAAGGAAGCCTGGAAATGGAACTTTTCTGCCGTTAGATCCTAAATACTTCAGACTGTGAGTTGATATTTAATGTGGAGTTGTCTACATTAGTAGGGACTCTGCAATTATAGGTTGATTAGTTAAAATGTTTGTCATGTTTATGCAATACAGAGATAAAAATCAACATTGTATACAGCAACATACGCTTAATAATAGCCTCGTAATTACTAAGGCTGCCCATATTCAAGGTAATTCTTCAGTGATAAATAAATTAGACATTACAAAAACATTATCAGGATAATTTAGCATGGATCATATAATGCAATAGTTATTCCTGATAACTTTGCTTGGTTGTATATATATATACACACATATGTACATATACATATATATACATATGTATACATTATACATATACATGCATATGTATATATACACACATGTATATGTATATATACACACATATATATGTATATACATATGTATTTTATATATACACATATATGTGTATATATATATATAGTTGCAGATTTGTCGGCCTTTTCTATTTTTTTCTTTAATTAATAGACTTTGATTTTAGAGCAGTTTTGGTAAATGCAAAATTATATACAGCCTCCTTGAAAGCCAGTTTGGCAGTTTTTTCCAAAGTGGCTGCATAGTTTTACATTCCCATTAGCAATGAATGAGAAAACGAGAATTTCTGTTGTTCCACATTTTTGCCAGCATTTGGTATTGTCAGTGTTTTGGATTTTAACCATTTAATAGGTATATAGTGGTATCTCGTTTTTGTTTAATTTGCAATTCCCTAATTGCATATGTTGTTGAGCACCTTTTCATTTGCTACTTTGCCATCTGTATATCTTCTTTAGTGAAGTATCTGATCAGATTTTGCTCACTTTTTAATAGATTGCCGTTTCGTATCGTGTGGTAAGAGTTCTCTAGATATTTTGGATAGCAGTGAATTTATCCTAGATGCCTATAGTCTAATGGAGACATACAGAGGGGAGCATGATAAACTATAAATAGGCATATAACTGTGTCCAATCTCAATACCATGATAGAAAGAGTAGAGTCTACAACACAATAAAGTCTAGAAAGTTCCAGTGCATGGGCTATTTTGTTTGGGAGAGGAAGTAATGATAGAATGATATTTTATCCCTTGGCATTTATTTGGTCAGAACACAATTCTAAATCTGTGTTGCAGTAAGTTTGTAACAATGTGACTGCATTCTGAGCAAAGGAATGTGGATAAGAGGAATGTGCACCTGGACTTGGCCTCAAAAATCTTCCCCTGAGTCCTCTACTCGGTCTCAGCCTCTCTCTTTACATGGTTGAAAGCAAAGGATTCCAAGACAGAGCCACATGGTGGAAGGAACCAGTCACCAAGTCACCACTGGAAGGAGGGCTGTCCCAAGAGAGCTTCCCAACCTATACAGAGCTGTAGAGTAAGTAAGAAATAAACTTCTCTTGGGGCGCCTGGGTGGCTCAGTGGGTTACAGCCTTTGCCTTCAGCTCAGGTCATGATTCCAGGGTCCTGGGATCAAGCCCCACTTCCGGCTCTCTGCTCAGCAGGGAGGCTGCTTCCCTCTCTCTCTCTCTGCCTGCCTCTCTGCCTGCTTGTGATCTCTCTCTGTCAAATAAATAAATAAAATCTAAAAAAAAAAAAAAAGAAATAAACTTCTCTTTTTTAAATTTTATGGAGCCATTGAGACGTGGGAAAAGTTTGTTATCACAGTCAGCAATAATTATCTCGACTAATACAAAGATTCAGCCACATGAGAAATTAGGCAATCTCTTAACTGCTGACTTCCCCAAGCTAATTAACTGAAATATAAAGACACAAGATAAAAATGGTGAGTTTCCTCTTGACTTTGGTTTTCTGTAAGACAGGGGATAAAGGAAACAAATACAGTCATACTATGGAGCAATTTTCAAAATTCACATGAATTTTTCAGATAGATCTTAAAGAAAATTTACACTGGGACACGGCTTCCAAAGCTCCTCTCTCTTAGAGCCCCAAACTATTTATCTATACATATTCCTTTGCCTTAGATGTATTAAGATGAAAATCTGGGGAAGTCCTTCCATAAGGTGACCTTTCAGTGAGTATTTGAGGAATTGAAATAACACAGAAGTGAATCGTGTCTCAGATTCCATGAGCTTCTAGAGCCGGGGTCAGCAAACTAAACTATTAAAACTCTTCAAAATATAGGGATAGAGGTAATATACCTCAATATCATAAAACCCATCTATGAAAACCTCACAGTGAATATCATTCTCAATGGGGAAGATCTGAGGGGTTTTCCTTTAAGTCAGGAACAGGACAAGTTGTCCACTTTCACCAGTTTGAAGCCTGTAGATCAAATAGAGTGTGCTATTTTTGGATGTCTCATGAGCTAGGAGTGGTTTTTATTAATGAACACATGCGATTAGTTACTGATAAGGATCACTAACTTTAAACTACAATTAAGCAAAATGTTACTTGCCCCCAAATAATTCCATCCTTCTCATTAGAAAATGACTTTTCTTATTAATTTTATAATATTTTTAAAAATTGTATTCAATTATTATTATATTTTGAATTTCATCAATAAAAATTTTGTAAAGGTTTGTTTTTTTCTCTTTCTAAATAAGTACTGATACAATGTTCTCAAGTTTGCCTCTTGTCGCATAAAGCCTAAAATATTTATTCTCTGGCCCTTCCCAGAAAATGTCTGCTAATCCTGTTCTAGAACCCTGAAATGTGTAGAACATTCAAATTAATTTTTTTCAAGTCTTCTTAAAAAGTCTTCCTCTCTCCCTCATTATTTTTCTTTTTAATAAATTTCTCTCATCTAAGTGTATCTCTGTGTTCTTGGAGACAGAATGATCTGGGCTACTAAGGACCAAAAAGGTTTGAAGAAGTTTACTCTTAGACTTTAAAAAAGGAAAGCTGTCTGCTGAACAAGAAAGAGAATCTTGGAGCATCTGAATGGCTCAGTTGGTTAAACATCCAACACTTGATTTTGGCTCAGGTCATGATCTGAGTTGTGAGACTGAGCCCCACATGAGGCTCTGGGCTGGGTGTGGAGCCTGCTTAAAAGTCTCTCTCTCTCACCACCCCCACCCCCCCACCACCCCTAAGAAGAGAGAAAGAGGGAGACAGAGAGAATCTCGACAGCAAGGCTATAAATGGTACCCTCTGAACTTTGCTAGACTTTGGTAACTCTGGAAATACCCATCTATTTTTGTCTACTATTATTTCTTTGCGTACCATGTTGGTCAGCTGTGGTGTAGTGGAAAGGGGCTTTGAAGTCAGATCAATCTCCTACCTGTCAACTTTTAGCAATGGAAAATCGCTTATACTTTTCGCATTTCAAGGTTTTTTAACTTGTTTTTGTTTTTTGTTTTATTCTGTAAAAGGGGGTTGTTTCAATGACTAAATGATGTGTTTCTATCATCCATAATAGAAGCTCATAACTTAGTGTAGTTGTAGAACCTTAGGTCCTAGCAGGAAGTAAGTCTTTCCTCCCTCCCTCCCCTCCTTCCCTTTCTTCCTTTCTTCCCTCCCTTCTACCCATCCATCCATCCATGAGTGTATATGTGTGTACACACACACACACACACGTGTATGTGGTATGTGTTTGTGTGTATATGTCTGTTTAAAGGCAGAAAGGAAAAGAACTGCACTGAAAGTCCTATGGTGGCTCCTGACTTGGAGGAAAGCAAAAACAGCAAGGGATGGATTTTGGCAGCTCAGAAAAGGAAAGGGAAGTTAGCAGTCTGAAGCCCAGGCCACTTGCAGTAAGAAAGAAAGGACTCTAAAAGGTAATCTACACTGAGAAGTGAGACTCCCCTCAGTTCCTGCTTTCTATCCTTTCCTTCTATTAGTCCTAATGCCATAGGACTCAGCCATGCCTAAACATGCGGGCTTCATGCGGGAACTTGCAGGAAAAAGATCTAACAGAACAAGAGCCTAGAAAATGTGTATTCCATGAACAAACATTTAGTAGAAAGTTCAGTGCATCTGCCCAGATAACCGTGTCATCCAGACTGGTACCGAGAGTTCCAATTCTCAGGACTCTTAAAGACATGCTTCAACTTTCATCGCTTTTTTCATGACTGCTATAATACTCTATATTATATACCCTCAGAAAATATTAGAGGAAGTTTTTTATTAAGACATGGGAAGTGACTTTCCCGTGTTATTGAGGAACAAGAGTCTGTGACCTTTCACTCATGCAAATATAAAGAACAGACTTAATCTCTAAGGTTTCTCCAGAATGATCCACACTTTGAACAAGGTAGAGAATTCAATGTACTTAAAGTGGAAAAATGAAAAAGCTGAATCAGGGTTTGTTTCTGCCAAATACAATATGGTTCCAAGGAGCTCCCATTTTCCAAACCTTGCACTTAGAGTCCTTTATGTCTGGTTTATGATCTTGGCTCCCTTCAACCCAATATTAGCTTATTCAAAGACACCCAAGAGGAAAGCTATATGCTAAAATAACCATCCTGTTACCAAGGTGCATGTTCTCATATAACCATTTCACTTAACTTCCTACTTTACTTCTAACAAGAAGTTTATCAATAGAACAGAACTAGCTTAATAAGGGCTGACCTGTTTCACCAACATCAGTTCTTGGATATTTGTTTTAAAAATCTAAGGATATCTCTGTTGGGTCCCCCCATAATGGGTCCATGGTCAAAGGAGCAAGTCTGATACAAAGCGAAGGTCTGATACAAAGCTTTATTTTGCGCCAAGCATCAAGAATCAAACTGACCATCAAACAGACTGGTTGGGGCCACCCCTTACAGAGAGGATGACCCCTTCCTGCCTCACAGACTAACTTTTATAGAGCAAAGACCATGTGGTTGAGCCTGGCCACACACAGGTGGCCAATGAGATTGTAACACACAGAGGAAGTTGCACAGTCATCCTAGGTCACCCATGGGTGACCAATTGAACTACAATTCACCCCATAGTAGCTATTTGAACTAACCTAACACCTTGGTCAGAATCGGCGCCCAAAAGGTGCAGCCCACACCACTTGGTAGCTAGGGAGACAATATATATATTCCACTGATTGGATGTCTCCACCTGACCTGACTCACCCCTGCATTCGGGCTGTTATCTCCACCTGACCTGACCCACCCTTGTATTTGGGCTTTGTTACCTGGGACTGGCTTCCCTGGGGTTTGGGGGATAGGGTCAATTTAAGTTTGACTGCATCAACAACAAAAATGGCTGTTCAACCGGGGTGGGGTTGCTCTGGCTGAATAGGCCCTTACACCTAGAACTCAACAATTATGTCATGTCACCTTCAGCAATCATAACCCACCCTACTTTCTTCGAGGACTGAGGACTAAATTTGTCATTAATCACATTGACTTTCACAATTAGAGCACATGGGACATAAACGGGCAAGGAAATAAAATTTTACATGATTTTAATTATTGGAAAAATTGTCTAATGTATGCTCTATCAAAAAAAGTTAAAAATTGAACATAGAGAAAAATAATTAACAACTAGACTTTGGGGACACCAACCAGTCTTGGTCCTTTATAAGCATTAACTTTAGAAGTATAATGTACAAACTTATAAGAAATATAATTTGAAGTTTCAGTTTGATAAATTTCTTTAACATTTATATAGTTTTGTGACTCCTGAATAATGAACTCATAATTTATTTCTGGTTTCAGTTCCTCCAAAGCAGCCAAACGTGGAGTGAAACAAACAAAAAAACAATAAAAAATTTTTAAACTTATTCTAACATTTCAAAAACTAAATAAAAGAAGCTTGCATAATTAAACACTCATATAATAAATTTATAAATTTGTGGCATTTATATTTCTAAAATCATTAAAGCTTAAAACTGCACAGAGATTTTTCGTACATCCTTATTCATTCTAAAAAGATTCAAAGAGTAACTCAATATGTTATATAGTACTATACAGTGGGACTTAAAAATAGGAGTTGGTGTTTTTCTTGAAGTAACAAAAAATAACACAATTATTACAACAAATCACAATGGATATTGGATTTGTGCCAAGCTAAATGTCTTCAAAGAAGTTTATGGACTATATAAACTTTTACATATTTTATCAAATGTATGAAATTAAGTCTCCAGATAGAATTAGGCTTTAGGGTTGCTAAATCTGTAACAGATTATATACCTTACCAAGATAGCTAAGATTTTGGTTTATTGCAATCATTTATATAAAATGATCCTTCAGGAGCAATATGGAATGTATGGAAAATATGCACACATACTTAACACTCACACACTACTGTTTAATTGCAGGCTTGCCTATTTAGAGTTTAATTATTATTTTAATTGAGGCAGTAAGAAAGAAGCATGCAAACCATAGACTTAATACAAGGCCACTGTCACAATTTTAAGGGCATCCTTTCAATCTGTTATTAACTTTGAGCCCTGGTGATCATTTGCTCTGGCTTCAGGTTATTAAAAGCATCGCCAACATATAGCACACACGGTGTTTGTTTTTTAATTGCTCTGTATAATAGATTTCACGTGGGGAATATGTTGGCAAATATTTTATAGACTATAAAAAATCCTGATAGTTGGATAAAAGCTATTGTGCTGTAATTTCCTTCTTATTCTTATAAAAGCAGAGCTTTAAAGGTAGTATTTTAACTTCCTGAGAATTCTTGCAGTGCTCTACATTTGAAATGGGATGGGAAATGCCACTTGTGATAATATTTTAATTTTAAACTTGGTAAGAATTATGCTGTTATAAAGGTAACTACCATAAACTTTCTTCAGAAGATGCCTCACGTCGGACAATGGCGGGGGGCGGTGGGGAGTAGGAACTAGATGATAGTTTTATTGACAAGCACCATTTAAAAGTATTTGATGTTCACAAGAAAGCTATGACATTGGGTTGTGCCTGCAAAATATCAAGACAACCGGGCAATCTGGTCAATGGTTAAATTGCACACTGAAGCCTGTGTGGCCTCAAAGAAGAAGACCATGGCCAAGGTTTTCAGTTTTGCTTGGATTCTGAGCTAGACTCAGAGGAATGCATGATTTTGCATGGCCTTCTTAAGTCACGTTGCAGATTATTACCACCCCTCTGCTCCAAGTGATTGGCTCTTCGTTTCAATCACCTGGTTTTACCACTAGGAAAAACAAACAAACAAACAAACAAAAAACCTCACCAACTCTTTAGCACAGTGTTGTAAACTGAACTCCCTTGGAAGCAGACTAGTATTCAGGGACTTTATTAGGAAGGGCTCTTGGGAATCCAAGTTCATTGGAAGAAAGGGGTGAGGCTGGCAGGAAGAGCTGCAAAGCAGCCTCATGAGAAGTCTCCAAGAGCTCTGGAAATGGGTTGACCTGTCAGAGCTGTCCTGATTTGAGGCATGAAGGTCAAGTATTTCAATGAACTATTAGATGTGGGCCATCCCAGGGAGATGGCATGGCTTTTGAGAAAGATGTTCTCTTTGGCTGAGGCAGTTCCAGAAGGAGCTAAACAGCTGTAGATTATCTGCCAGGCTCAATCCCAGCAGCAGGGGGAGTGAGTCCTTTCTTCCTAAAAGAAGCCCTGAGTTGCTCATCTCAGCACCCACCACACTTAACACGCAAGGTTAGACTGGCCTCAAACTGTTCTTTTATTTTTTATTACTAGTTTTTAGTTTATTCGTGCCTCTTTTCTTTTTTAAAAAACTTAATTCCAATATAGTTCATACAGCGTTGTATAGTTCTGGGTGTACAATATAGTGATTCAACAAGTCTAACCATTACTCAGTGCTCACCATGATAGGTGCACTCTTAATCCCTTTCACCGATTTCACCATCCCTCTGTTAACCATCTGTCTGTTCTCTATAGTTCAGAGTCTGTTTCTTGATAGGTAAAAATCTGTTTTCTTGCTTTCTCTCTCTCTCTCTTTATCCCCTTTGCTTGTTTCTTAAATTCCATATAGGAGTGAAATCATATGGTATTTGTCTTTCTCTGACTGACATATTTCACTTAGCATTATATTCTCTAGTTCCATCCACGTTATTGCAAAGAGCAAGATTTATTTTTCACGGCTGAATAATATTCTTGGGTGTGTGTATCTCTGTGTATGTGTTCTTTATCCATCCATCTATGGGTGGATACTTGGGCTACTTCCATAATTTGGTTGTTGTAAATAATCCTGCAATAAATATATGGGTGCAGATATCCTTTCAAATGAGCATTTTCAAATCCTTCGAGTAAATACCCAGTGGTGCAATTGCTGGATCATATAGTAGTTCAATTTCTAATTTTCTGAGGAACCTCCATACTGTTTTCCATAGCGGCTGCACCACTTTACATCCCCACCAACAGAGCACAAGGGTTCCTTTTTCTCTGCATCCTTGCCAACACTTGTTTCCTATATTTTTTATTTTAGCCATTCTGACAGGTGTGAGGTGACAGCTCATTGTGGTTTTGATCTGCATTTTCCTGTTAGTGAGTGATGATGAACATCTTTTCATGTGTCTGTTGGCCATCTGGATGTCTTCTTTGGAAGAATGTCTGTTCATGTCTTCTGCCCATCCCAAACTTTCTTTTTGTCTTATTTTGAATTATTCATCTCCATGGATTCTCCTGACTAGCCTGTTGTGCCAACTCTCCCCAAACACACCTGCATAAACAGAGGCAGTGGACAATGTGGACAGGAGACCAACTCTGCAGCTAGACTAACCTGGGATCAGGTTCCTGCTCTGACCCTTGCTGATGGATGGGTCAGAATAGTTCAGCTGATCCCTCTCTAGCTCGGGTTCCTAATCTGTGAAACCTGAATTGCTGTACTGCCCCTGCTAGATTACTGGAAATATTAAGATAATATCTCCAAAGTTTGTAAAAGTTAGATCTCTTTTGCTTGTAAGTGATAAAAAAAAAAAAAAAAAAACATCTGAAAAGGCTTGAACCAAAAGGAATCACATGGCTAAAAGGTCCAGGTGTAAAGTCTATTCATTTACAGCTGGATTCAGAGCTCAAATCATAGGCCTCCATCTCTCTCCAGACCTCAGCTCATCTCACTCTGCATCTTGACTTTTGTCATGTTCCACGCACTAGGAAGATAGTCTGACAGACTGGATAACTAGCCTCAATTTCTTCACTCTTGCTTCTGATAAAATAAAAAATCTGTGCCCTTGCCATGGTTTTCTGGTTTTCAAAGGAAACGCTTTCTGCTCCCTTGATTCTGTGGCTTGCTCTGACTAATGAATGTCCCTGGATATGATAATAGCAGAGGCTAGTGCCAGAATGGCTAGGCTTGCCTCAGGAGCATCTGTCCTTCACCAGCCTGTCAGGTAGTAGCCGCTTGTCCGAGGCTGGTGAGACTCATGATGAGCAGATGTGAACCGAACCGCGAGTCCAGAATTTGGAGCCCGCTCCAACTAGCCCAACTAAGCCACAGCCAACCTGTTGCCCATGATTGAGAAAGAAATGGCTGTTGTTTTAATCCACTGAGTTTGGGGACAATTAATTATGACGCGGTATTACCGCAGCAATGATATATTGACAGAGATGGCAGCAAAATGAAGCCTCCATATGCTCTAGGTTTCAAATCTAGTAACAAAGAGAGCACCAACTCCCCTATTTCTCAACATCAGGTCTGCAGAATGAATCTCCGGGGCTGTTGTTGACCTAACTTAAGTCATGTGCCTATTTCCAATAGAGTCACAGTTATCAGGAAGGAATGCAATTCTTTCACTGGTCAGGCCTGGGTGACATTGCCAGGAGGCAAAGGGGCTTTACTCTGAGAGTCAGGTTAATGGACGTCGGGTAGCCAAAAAAGGAATTCATGTCCACAAATATCAGCACGAATACCCCTCTCCGCTTTTGTCTTTGCTCAAACCGTTCTCCCTCCCTGGAGCACTGTGTGTGTTCCTCCCAGGCCCAAGTACATGGCAGGCACGTAAGCTATGTCCACCGGGACTCGCAGCCTTACAAGAGGTCATGGCCAAGGTGCAGAGCGAACCCATGCAGGAGCTTCCTTCAAAGTGCAGTTGTGCTGCTGCTGAGGCTGGCACGGCTGAGCTCCCTAGGCAGCTCTGGGGTAGAACAATGACCGGCTGCAGCAGCTGTGCAGACAACTGGAGACCGGGAATGGGGTGGGGGGATGCAGAGGCAAGGCAGGTGGTGGCTTTTATCTTCGCCACGCCTGGCAGGGCCCATTAGTGATTGGCTCAATATGACAGAGTTAACTCTGCTTTCCTATTCAGAAGGGAAAAGAAAACCAACAGGGTAAAGCGACTGTAGCACCAGCTGTATGAAATTAAAAAGGTTTGCTCCTTCCGACCAGCTCCAAATGCCATTAGAACTACTGGGGTGTTCACAGGGACTCTGTGGCTTCCCAAGCACCCTATTATTTTCATGCTTGGCCCCCCAAATTATGTCAGAGGTGCTTTCTTTGTCCTAGGTAATTTGCTTGAATGAGCTGTTTACTGCAGCTGGGGGTCTGGCTGTTCATTTACTCACAGACACTCTAAATTAAAACAAACAGCCATGAGTTTAGACTATTGTTCTGCAGTTGAGAGAAAGGGAGACGTCTGAATGATTCAACACAGGGCTTCGGTGGTCCTACCTTTTTATCATTATGGTTGTCACTGTTGTTGCCAAACTTTCACTGTTCTTGATGGTTTGCCATAGTTGGCATTTTCCTTGTTCAGTTCCCATCTCCCAATTAAAAATGAATGACAAAATATTTTGAAATTCAATCAAGTCATTGTGGATCTGTGGGTTCATATGGGTAGAAAGTAAGAAAAATCCAACTCAAAATGACTCTAATGATGAAAGGAATTTACTACTCACATAACTGGAATAGACAGAGATAGAAAAGTCTGGAGATAATGACCAAAAGGCTCTACTTCTTTCCATCTCTTCTCTCTGCCTTGTACTTTATCCGTTTCACGCGATTATTGGTCCCCTTTGGGTTGTAATAAGTCTGCCCACAGCAAAGGGGCTTTACGCTTCTTCATTCATAACTGGAGGTAGGGACTAGAATCTGGCAGGGTCACAAAAAGCCCTGAGGTTCCCTTGTTAAAAACACATGACCATCACTAAACCAAACACTACACCCAAGGGGATGGGAACTAATAATATGCTTAAGCACATTAAGGCCTTCCCCCGCAGCTGAGGACGGTCAATTCAACACAGACCACATGGCTGACAATGGACAGAGATGAATTTCCAAAGGAAATTCCAGGAGATGTTACCACAAAGAAAGCTTCTTCTGTGAAGGACTAAATCATAAGAGACTTGATGGCTTAAATGCTGATTCGGCAAATACCAGCGTCTATGCCCTCCTCGACGTTTATAGCCACATCTTTCCCATGTGCTTTGATGAGACTATGGCCAGGAAAAATAGCAAGAAGGACTCAGGGAAACAAAGAGCCCTGTGTTCGTTGCCCTTATAGGTGTGAACATACTATACACACTGATTAGATAATAGAAGGTTTTTACCTGTTTATATGGAAAAGTTATTATGGCTCTAAAAATATCAATTAAAAAGTAGACATTTAGTAAAAGATGTTCTCTCTCTCTCTACCTCTCTCTCCTTCACTCCCTTCTCTCCCTCCTTCTTTCTGCCTTTCTTCCTCCCACCACATAGGAAATCCATTGCAAGACTTCACAAATGGCAAAACTGCTGATCTCAAATGACACAGTGTCTCAGATCAGAAAGCGGTGTCAACTCAAAGGTGGCAGAGGAGTCAGGAGGTCTGTGGACAAGCCACACTCACTGCTCTGTCAATCCTCATGAGAGAGTAGAGGTGAAAGGGCCTGACTTGAACATTAATCCATTTTGGTTCTGTCTGCCACGCGAGGAAGTAGTTGTCACTAGCATCCAACAGCATCGCTTCTTCCTATCTTTATATGTGGCTGTGGTGGTCCACAGCACAGGCTGAGAATGTCACTCCAGAATAAGTAAATTCACTCAGTGACTTTGGAGGAAACCCATAAGAGAAACAAACTAAAAATAGGTACTTCAACTCCCTGCACGATTAGTTGTAAACTTCTCCGGGAGCTCCTGATACAAGCAATTCATTTTCAGACACAGCAGCCAAGTCCGGGATGCCTATTTTAAAAACATAACACTGTAGGGGCATCTGGGTGGCTTAGTCAGTTAAGAGTCTGACTCTTGATCTCAGCTCAAGTCTTGATCTCAGGGTCATCATGAGTTTGGGTCCCATGCTGAGCTCCATGCTGGGCGTGGTGCCTACTTAAAACAAAACTATAGGTGAATTTGCTTCCTAGCTTATTTGTTACTATTATTTCTTTCTTTAAAAGACTTTATTTATTTGACAGAGAAACTGCATGTAGTGGGCAGGGGCAAGGGAGAAAGAATCTTGAGCAGACTCAGTACTGAGTAGGGAACCAGATCTCACGACCTTGAGATCTTGACCTGAGCAGTAACCAAGAGTCACACACTTAACTCACTGTGCCACCCAGGTGCCCCTTTTACTATTATTTCTATTTTTGCTTTACTCGCGTAACTAGGGTAAAAATATCTTAAAATTCAGAAGCAATGGAAATATAGATAAGTAAATTAATGGATATTATTGATATTTCATGGACTAATAGGAACAATCATTGTTTTAAGAAATACTCAAACAAAGCATAAATCGAAGGAATGTTCTGTCCCCAAACCTGTGTATATGTGAGTAGAATGAATGCTAATCATTATTTATTTGTTGTCATCTGGCTTCCTTTACCTGTAACCATAAACTTAAATGACCTGCCCTGTATATTTGTTTTAGGTGTGTCTATTAGGACGTAATAACATGGAACTGTACTTCATTTTTCAAGTAAGGGATAATGAGAAATTACTTAGGTCGTTCTTCCTGCTGTGTGCTTCTGCTACAGTGGAAGAGACAAAAGTGGCTCCGCAGACATTTTAAGGAAGGTCTTAGAATAAATGTGTACTATCTAAATGGTGGCATGGAAGTCCCACACTTTTTGGCTGGTGCTGATTTTCTAAAATAAGTTTCTAGTTAAAGTAAGGAAGATGGGTAATGTGATTTATTTAGTCTTGCAAGTCTTACAAAGCTCTCATTTCAAAAACATTTTTTTTTCTCCTTTTTATGTTTGCCCTTACCATTTCTGGCTATCATTATGACATGTTCCTCAACGGTGTGGTGAAAGTCTGTATAGGGACATGTTGTTTTTGGATTTATAAATGTTTGAACTCTCCAATCCTAGAGTAAAAGCATCATGTGAGCCAGTTTTATAAAATTGAGGTTAAAACAACAAAGGAAACATAATCTTGCCAATAACACTAGGAGTAGACGCTTTATAATATTGAGGAAAGAAGAGAGAATAATAACACTTGCTTCTAAATCAAAATTCCATTGAAGTCAGAAGATAAATTTTCAGGAAACACCATAACTAAGCTGAAACAATTTATTTAGTGTTAAAAAAAAATAAAAAGACAGGGGGGTGTGGGATGAAATCTCTGTGATTTGAAGGGTAGAAAAAATTATATAAAAATATTAAAGGGGGAGGGAGTTCAGTTTATCTTCTATCATAAAATATTTAAGTTTCTTAAAATCAGGAAAAAATATAGCTTGATTATAATAAAAACCCAAGAGGGATATTTAGTGTCTTGTAACACTTTTGCTAGGAAGGACAAAAAATGCTCTCTATAGAAATTTGGGGTAATAATTAATTCCTGTTTTCAGACCTTTCTCATCTGAGTCCAGAATGGCAAGTGTGAGAAGACACACAGCTGCAGTGATGATGGTTTTCCTTCTCCCCTCCCCTCATTAATGTGAAAAGTTGATCAGAGGGGCCAGAAGGCACCCGGGGAACTTCTAGAACCCCACAGCAATCTTTAGGAGGGTTTTATAAATCTTATATAATGTTATGATGACAGATTTTGCCATAAATCCTATATGTTTTAGACTTCTTCAGGGAAGGATCAGATTAAGGGGCATATTTTTATACTCGCTGTCTTGCTGGAGTGTCTGGAGACCCAGGATCAGCCTGACCGAGGCTGTCCCCAGTGGCACCCATAATGAATGGACCAAGATACAGGAAAGCGTGGTATAATTGCTGGCTTTTTCCTGAGACAAAGTGCCTCGTCTCATGCTGGAGTTTTGCAACCAGCATTTGCAGCAAGGGACCAACTGCCTCCTAGACAATCATTGTTCCATCACAGGCTAGCCTGCTCAACCCCACGGGTTCTCCTGTTTGTCTAAGTGGAGACAGCCAATTATGCATCATGACTACATTTGCTTGCTGTCAGACTTTTAAGCTCTTCAACACCTCTGCCAAACAGAATAGGGAAAAGGAAGGGGGAAAAATCCATCCAAGCATGATATAAAATGTATAAATACTTCTCAACTAAGTGGGCTAAGAGACAGCTATCTTAATAAGGTGGTAAGGAGCACAGTTCATTAAATTAAAAATACTAAATCAACCGACTCCAGTCGCGTGATCCACCCACTGATGTACACTTTACTACGTTTGAATCCCTCCAGTTTATGTGGACCTCCCCCATTTCTAAAGAGAGAACTGGTCCTCTTTTTTAAACGCCAAAGAACACTAGTACTTAACTTATTTCTGCTAATAATATAGTCATCTGCATGCACATCTGTCTCTCTCACTAGAGAAATGCCAAGTTTATAATACTGTTTCAAATTCCCCTTAAAACCTCAGAATGTGACCCTATTCAGAGACAAGGGCTTACAGATGTCGTTAAAATGAGGTTATTAGGGTGTGTCTTAATCCAACATGTTTGGTGTCCTTATGAAGAAGGCAAATGTGGATACAGACACAGACCCACTCGCAAAGGGAGAATGCCGTGGGAAGATGGGCTACCCCTATGAGGCAAGGAATGTGACAGAACTCCAGCAAACCAGCAGAGCCTACGAGGAGGCAAGAGAGGATTCCTATACAAGTTTCAAAAGGAACACGGCACTACGACCCCTTGATTCTAGACTTCTGTCCTCCAGAAGCATGAAACAAACTTCAGTGTTTGAAGCCATGAAGTGTGTGGAACTTCATTACAACAGCCCTAGGAAATGGATGCACACCCCTGAGATGTCCTCCCTTCCTAAAAAGTAAAAGCTAAATCATTTAATAGCAATTTACAGTAGTTAAAATATGTTCCTGGATTTGCCTCTCCTCCCACACTTACGAGGTAGATGTTATTTTCCATCAGACCTGTTCAATGCAGGGGTCAGAAAGTCTTCAGCCCCTAATATTTTGATTGTGTGAAAACAATATAGTAACAACTGCTGTCTTCATCCTGGCTTTAAAAATTTTACATGCTATTTATCACCAACATGAAATTCCTTTCTTTCTTTTCTTTTCTTTTTTTTTTTTTTTTTGGTCCCCTCTACCCTACTAGACTGTAAGCTCTATGAGGACAGGGAAATTTGTTTGTTTGTTTGTTTGTTTTTGTTTTGCTCACTGTTGGATTCCCAGTGCCTGTCCCAGCACAGTGTCTGGCACAAGAGAATCCAGTAAATGCTGGTGTGTGGATGACTAAACAGATGCCCATGTGAGGCACAGTGATAGCATCAAGAGGGAACCAGGGCAGAGGAACTCTGTTCTCTAGGCAGGTGAGCTGATTGCTGCCCTGAAGTAGTTACCCACAATCCCCTTGATGATAACTCTAATTCCTACAGTTCTTTCCTCTTCACATTAAAGGGAACGAGTGGGAAATGCACTAGTCTGGGCATCAAGTGACTGGTTTTAAACCACAGCTTTTCCAACATGGCCAAGTTAAAAAACAATCTGGTGACAAAAAGCTAATAGTTAATGATACTGTCAAAAGGCAGTGGAAGAACAACCCAGATACGGTTTTAGCTAAGACAGCTGTGGTTCCTTCACTTATTGGCTATGAGGCATTAGTCACAGCCTCCAGAAGTTTCAATTTTAACTTGTCTGAAAAATGGGAGAAAAATAAAGCATTAAAACTCCTCCTATTCTATAAAACTGTGACAAGAATTTTGCTGGTTAATGAACAAAGTTAAAGTGGAGATGGAAAATTGATTCATACTATATTTCACTGCTTCTAAGATATACTTTAAAAAGAGTTTAACATTATTTTAAATCTCTATAAAACTCTAAAGAGTCTTACAATTGGTGGGTGAAATATGTTACCAAAAAAATTTATTTTAACTAAATACATAATAGCGCCTTAATCTGGCAATCTCTTCACAGAGACAAAGCTTATTCTCTTGTAGGTGAATCTGATAGGCAGTTTGACACCCGTATCAATCCTATCCTTCTACTGAGCTTTCCTATGCTGCGGAAGACAGACAGCAAAAGCCTCCAGTTTCTAGACTTCCTTGAAGCAAGGATTCTCAATGCAAATTGAGTTTCTTCTGTTGGATTTGCCTGTACATGTTTGGGGGAAGAGGAAGAGTGGAGGAAGGGAGTTCTTGGGCTGTTTTTGACAGGCAAGGCTCGCTTCAGATTGATGGGGGTTTCGTGAAGCAGCATCTGGAGAATAGTTGCTTGCTTGGGGAGCATTAAAAGGCTCTTGCGGTGCTGGTGGTGGCAGAAGCCTCCTGATTTGCTACATCTTGAGCCTACGGAGGAGGGCAGCTAGCTCCCCAGGTGGGCCAATTCCTATGGATTGTTCTGAGAATCACTCCTGGAGGCCCAGGAGATAGCCTCATCTCCCTGGCTCCTCTCCTCTAAGTCATCGGCACCTTCCTGCCTAACATGCTCTTTAACTTAAAATACCTGAAATATCATGAGAGACTATGGACTCTGAAAAACAATCTGAGGGGTTTGAAGTGGGGGGGTGGGGTGGGAGGTTGGGGTACCAGGTGGTGGGTATTATAGAAGGCATGGATTGCATGGAGCACTGGGTGTGGTGAAAAAATAATGAATACTGTTTTTCTGAAAATAAAAAAATTAATTAAAAAAACCCCTGAAATATCATCACTATCTAAAAGAAGCTTTTTTTGATACGATGAAATTTCAACAAACTTCGCATCATTTATTTGCTCTTAAATCAGTTTCTACAACACATTTTTCTGAATATTTTTCAAGCTAAATATTTCAACCCTGCTTTATTTTTCTGTCTGTTCACTGTGACTAATACTTGACTTTGACTAATATTTCTAATTGTTTAAGAACCCATTCATTTTCCTCAAACTAGAACCCTTTTCAACAGTTCACTCATATTCTCATGAGAGTTCAGTAGATGGTATTTCCATGTCCTATTTCTCTTTAGTCATCATCCCACTTCCCCATTTTCATTCATATTCTCATGCATCTGCAAGATGAATCTAGCATTTTCTCCCTTACATCTTGGAGTTCCATCCCAACAAAGTTTAGGGTCTCATTTTGGTTTCCACATCTCAGTCCCTTAGCCCCTGAACAACAAGCTCCTGCTCCCCAGCTGCCTAATTCATTGTCACACTCATATATCATATGGATTACTTGCAACTTCATATGGAAGGTGCTTTCTGTCCCATGTTTACCATGCAGAGGTCCTCATTTAAGTGATATTCCTCACTAGACAGCGAAATAAGACAAGGGATAAGTTAAGGACTGAGTGCAGGGTCAGATGCAAAAATTTCCTTGGATGTTAGAGAGTAGGTGTGCATATTTGTTAAAAAAAAAAAAAGATATATGGATGGATGGATAGATAGATAGTTTCTGTTTCTAGCTCTGTTTGCAACTGAACCTTGACTAGTATAGTAGGGTCCACTAGATGAAATTTCAAGTTTTCTTGTACTAACCTCACTCATAATGTATTATTATTATTATTATTATTATTTATTTCTAGTCTCTCTAAAGTTGAACCAGAGTATTATGTATGATATGGCAATCTGAGTAGAAAATTTACCTAGTTTTCTATGCTTTCCCCTAATCTTCTATAGGAATCTTACCCATAGCTACTTTGACAACATTTTTTAAAGCAACTGGCTTTTATCAAAGTTTTACAGCATCTTAGACTTTATTTTTAGACCAACAACAACTCTCCTTTTGTTCACATAATGTTAAATCAATTGTCATAAACAGGTTTGAGGGAAAACTAACTCTTATCAATTGCACATTGCAGTTGGTGGAAACAAAGCACCCAGCCTTCCTAAAGAGTAGCCAGCCAGGCCAAGTTCAACATGCTGTGATCATAACACAGACATTTGAGAGAGAGAAGGCATGTTCATTCTGTTGACTCTGTTAGGGGATGATAATTTCCAAAACCTCTACTGAGCCAATCTAACAGTTGTTTTGTTTTGTTTATTTGTGTGTCTTTCATAAGGACTGAAAATATATTTTTATAAAGCACCTAGCACAGGGCCTAGAATAACCATAGGCACTGAATGAATACAACTACTGTGTTTATGGAAATAAATAATTTTGCCTAGAGATGATATGTAAAATCTCTGTATTGCCAAAGGTTGTAGTAATTGTATGATTTCAAATTATTTATTCTAATCTGGTTGCAAGAGGCAAAATCAAGCTCCTTAAATCAAATATTATTCAGGGAAGGTCAACAGATGACTCAATTATCAACCAAAACACTGTAGCTCAAATTGGTTCAACAAGGAACTAGCCAGTGAGCAGAACAGCCCTTAAGGAATGGAAGTTTGATTAATAGGGTGCCTTGAGTGAAGAGGAGCATAAATTCTAGGACATCCAGCAGCTGGGATGGTTCCATTATATAAGAACTACAATAGGTGGGGCTAAATTCTAGCCAAAGCTGGGAAAGTACCTAAAGGTAGAGGCCCCACAATGTAGGGGATAAAGGAGACAGACTTCCACGATTGCATCAAAGCAAGCTATAAGCCAGGTGAGTGCCACTTTAATGCTAACTAAAGCTCACTCTTCGAGAATTAAAATGTGTGGTACAGGCAAGAGCTCTCCAACAACAAGAATATTCAATTAGGTAGAACATGCCTTTCCTTCACCATGTGAAATAAGGTGGAGTTTACTGTTCTTACACTCACAAACTCCCACTTGAACAAGTCTGTACACAAGACACTTGGAAGTTCCCATGAAATAAACAGACGCCTTGGGCTTCTGCAGGTGAATTTAATCATTACCATATTATTACAATGATGAAAGACATGCTAAAAATTGTATTCCTTAAAGCCAACCACAGTTATAGGAAATTCCTGTCTCTTCTACTCTGTCAATAACACCTGCCACAAGATACTGAGAGGTTTACTTTTGACAGAAGCTTTTTCAACAATTGTTTTTACATTTGAAGGTGGTTATTTTATTTAGCAAAACAGCCAGGAGGTCTTTGGAGCGTCCCATCTCATTAGTTAAACCGATACTTGATTACATCATTCATATCTAGATTGTTATCACAAATGAATACATTGTTCTTCCATCCAGAAAGACAAAATAACTTTCAAATAATGATCCTTAACTTCCTCCGCACTCTTCACAGTGTTATAACTTTGGGGGAGACTGCCTAAAGGGGTGTTCTGAAGATATGTAGGAATCAAGCACTCCTCCCAAATCTACAAAGGTGTATATACCAGAGTCAATGTTTGTAAGGCTATTCAGAGAACTGGAGCATTGGGAACTTCACTGCCTCTTTTGGTGAATAAAACACATTTAACAGTAAATAGTTTGAATAATAATCCACTCAGAAATCTCAGAGAATGCAGCTTTCATTTATTACAACCAAAGAACCCTAGAATTGATGACAATTTATTCACTTACGTTCCTTCTTTGTGGCTGCACCACAGTTTGGAGGAGGAAAAACTAGTGGCTGTCACTGTTACTTAATTTGAAGCTAAGATAAAGTAAGATCGTCTTTAGTGGCAAAAGGAATAAATACTTTGTGGTGTGTGTCTGTGTGCGTGTGTGCAGATAAACAGCTAGATAACTAGCTGACAGTATACCCATTTAGAAAAACCAACCCTACTTCATCAGAGTAATTAAAGATATGTTTACAAAGGATGTTGAAACTCCTAGTTAGTGAGAGATTCCCTGTCATTCTCACACTTCCATGACAGGACTTCCTTTAAAAGTTGACTTTGAGGGGTACCTGAGTGGTTCAGTCGGTTAAACCTCTGCCTTCGGCTCAGGTCATAATCCCAGGGTCCTGGAATCGAGCCCTGGGTCCGGCTCCCTGCCCAGCAGGGAATCTGCTTCTCCCTCTCCCTCTGCTCTTCTACCTGCCTGTGGTTGCTCTCGTTCTCTCTCTCTCAAGTAAATAAATAAAAAATAAAATAAAACAGGGCACCTGGGTGGCTCAGTGGGTTAAGTTTCTGCCTTTGGCTTGGGTCATGATCCCAGGGTCCTGAGATCGAGCCCCACATGGGGCTCTCTGCTCTGCGAGGAGCCTGCTTCCTCCTCTCTCTCTGCCTGCCTCTCTGCCTACTTGTGATTTCTGTCTGTCAAGTAAATAAATAATAAAATCTTTTTTAAAAAATTTAAAAATTAAAAAATAAAATAAAACAAAATAAAAGTTGACTGCAAAGTAATTTTATGACTCGTTTTTGCTTCTTCTAACTTGGTTAAAGTGGAGCCCAGGTAGATGAGACATAGCATTTATAAAGTACCAAAAAAAAAAGGGAGGAGGGCTCATTATTTCCCGGTTATTTCCTGTGGCCTTAAGAAAAATGTCAGCAAAGTCTTCGCCCTCTGATATTCAACCACACCAATTGCTCTTATTACTAATAGAGTTGTTTAATAACTAATCTAGTGACTTGGTTTTTACTTCCAGACCAGGGGATATGTGACAATAGGAAACATGTTCTTTCATCCTAGTAACCCTAGTAACCCCCAGGGGGGTGCAGCCTCGACAACACCTAGTAAATACTATCGTATGAGTGAAGAAATACATGAAAGCATGTAGTATTTAGTATTGTTTCATATCATTTCACATAAACTGTGTGTCCTATTTCCACTGACTACGTTCAAAGGCTGAGGTTCACAGGTCCACACCTGTGATACTTAAAAATACTTTAAAAATATTTTGTTTGGTGCATGGTGATTGCACAAGTGCTTATAAGTTTCTAACTGGATTGGTTTTGAAACTGAGAGACTTCATGTTTGTTTGTTTAAGAGACAGAGAGATTTAAAGTTTTTTTTTTGAAAAATCAAGATTTGATAGCAGCGGAGTGCCCAAACTCTTGCATGGCTATGACTAGCTGGAACTGAGTAGAGCCCGTCCTGTTCAGGAAATTCCAGCTTAAGACCACACCCTATGGTCTTCAGGGCACGGAGGCAAATTATCAGGCTCCGTTTATAATAGCACACCGTTCCTGGTTTGTCTTACACCACCACCACTTTGCTGTTCTTTTCGTTATGTCCCTGGTCCCTGTAGGCCTTTGAGCTTGCACCCACATTAAACCTAAATATTTTTTCTTTTCCCATTCCGTGTCTAATATTAGGCTGTGCATGCATCAGAAAATGAGTAATTATTGGTTGATAATGATCATTGATCATAATGATATGAAAAGCAACCAGTAAGGTAACATGTTCTAGACAACACAGTACTCCTCAAAAAATAAATCCCATTAGAAAACTCAAATTTTAGGTTCTTAAGCTTTTGTTTTCAAATCAGTCAACTGAAAATAGACAAAGCCTGTTGCATTGCACTACAAGCCAATGAGAAATGAACAACAATGACGGTATATCTTAACAAACATTAAAACATAATTAAACACAGGAATTTTGAGTCTAGATTTGACCATTTGTCCCTAAACATTTTAGAGGAATCCTGGTCAAAAGTCCTCTCTAGCCAACAGCAGACGACAAATCGGAAGGAGGAGAATGCGGCACTCCTTTCTTCTCTCATCCCTCAGATAGTGGCTCTTAAAATGAAGGATAAAAATTGAAGGCCCGGATACGGAGTTCCTGAGTAATTGAGTGTTGAGTGAACTGCCCTTGGACAAAAGCGCTTTTAGAGGTGATCTGGTAGTTTATCAAATGAACATTTACTCACTGACAGCTGTAGTACTCAGAGTGTTCTGGGTCCTTCTCTTTCCCAAACACCCATTTTCTATGGCTGTTGAGACTTTTTACTGGCTATCAATCTAACCTGTGTGTCCAGAACTCCACCATTATTCCTCAGATGATAGGTGTAGAGGATTTTGTAATCTACAGCCTTAACCAGACTTTCCATATCTTCTCACTCTGCAATCAATTTTGCTAGGGTCTGATAAAGGGAAAATTGCACTATAGTACAGTGGAGGCAAGGTTTGGGATTGTTTTGCCATATACAAATTTGTAATCAAAGTACAGCCTAAATCAAAAAATTTTTATGAGCTATCTCTTTTGAAATTATTAAAGTATTATAAGCATGTAGAAACCCATAGAGGATAGTCTGTGTATTTCCCACCCATCTATGTTAAATTTTAATATGTTGCCATATTGACTTCAGAAATATTAATTCAAATATAATGTGCATACAACAAAGTAGACAGATCTTAGGTTGTATGGCAAAGTGAACTTCTACAAAATGAACAATGTCCTATCTCATCCCCCAAGAACAAATCATGGCACATCACCAAAATTGCAGAAGCATCATTTATACCTACTCCTAATCATTTATAATAGATCTTAATATTTGGGAATATAAGTCCACCAAGTCTATTCCTTTCAAAATTGTCTTGCAATCCTGGGTCTCTTCATTTCCATATATATATATATATATATATATATATTTTTTTTTTTTTTTTTAAGAATTATCCACTACATCTCACACACACACACACACACAAAGTTAGTTGCTGGAAATTTTTATTTTTATTTAGAGTACTAGAGATCAGCTTGGAAAGAACTGATGTCTTATTTCCTGTCTTTTAATCATTGAACATGACATACTTTTCATTGATTTACATCTTACTTTATTTCTCTTAGTAATGTTTTGAATTTTCTATGTAGAGTTCTTGCATGTTTTTTGTTTGATTCCTAGGAATCTAATTATTCCTAAAAATCTGGTATTTTCTGAAGATATAAATGGCATAACTTTTTTCTTTAAAATACTTATAAATATATATATACATATCTATTTGATTTTGCTGGCTTAATTTTTTGGCTATTTTTTAGTTTTATTTTGTTTTTTGACAAAAAATTGTATGTATTTAAGGTGTATAATGGGATGATTTTATATACTTATATGCTGTGAAATGATTACCATAATCAAGTTAATTAACATGTCTGTCATCTAACATAGTTACCATTTGTGTGTGCATTCAGAACACTGAAGATTCATTCTCAGCAGGGCGCCTGGGTAGCTCAGTCATTAGGCATCTGCCTTCAGCTCAGGTCATGATTTTGGTGTTTTGGGATCAAGCCCCACATTGGGCTTCCTGATTATTGGGGAATCTGCTTTTCCTTCTCCCTCTGCCCCTTCCCACTGCTCATGCTCTCTCTCTCTCATTCTTTCTCTCTCACTCTCAAATAAATAAAATCTTTAAAAAAAGGATTCATTCTCAACAAAATTCAAGGGTACAGAATATTACTGTGAACTATAGTTACTATGCTATATATTACATCCTCAGAACTTACAAGTTTATACCCTTTGACCATTATCTCCCCACTTACTCCATCCTCATTCCCTGGCAACCACCATTCTACTCACTGCTTCTATGAGTTTGACTTGTTTAGATTTCAAATATGGGATCACACAGCATTTATTTCTGTCTGGTTTATTTCATTCAGCATAATTTTCTCCAGATTCAATCATGTTGCCACAAATGGCAGGATGTCCTACTTTTTATGGCTGAATAAGATTCCATTATAGAAAGATAGATGATAGATAGATAGATAGATAGATAGAGATCACAATTTCTTTATCTATTCATCCATTGATGGACACTTTCCATATCTTGGCTATTATAATAATGCTACAATGAACATGGGAGTACATATATTTCTTCAAAACACTGATTTTACTTCCTTTGGATATACACCCATAAGTGGAATTGCTAGATTATATGGTAGTACTATCTTAAGTTTTCTGAGGAACCCTATAATGTTTCTATAATGGCTATACCAATTTACATCCCCACCAACGGTGCATTAAGATATCTAGTATTAAGAAATTAAAAAAGATATCTAGTGTAATAAAGACACCAGGTGTTTTCTTTGTGGGAAGGCTTAATAGTTTAAATTTCTTTAAAAAAATTTGTGAGTATTCAGATATTTTAAGTCAAAGGAATTTGTGAACTTAAAAAAATATTCATATATATTAGCATAGAGTCATCCATATAGCTTCTCTTTGTTAAACCCTTTCATAAGACTTGTAATGATTGCTTGTATTTGGCAGACTGTGGTTTCTTGCTCACTCTCCTTCTGCATCACTTATGTTAAAGTTTAGCAATCTTATTAATCTTTTAAAGAACCATTCTTTGTCTGTCTTGAAGCTCTTTAGCATGTCTTTGTTTTGTATTGCCTCAAATTTTTCTCTCACCTTCATTACCTTTCTTATACTTTGCTTCTTGAGCTGAATACTTAGATCATTGACTTTTAGCCTTCCCTTCTTTCTAATACAAGCCTGTCAGGGTATAAATTTCCTTCTAAGCACTTCTTTAGCTGCATCTCACAAGTTTTGATATGGATGTTGTCATGATCATTCACTTCAGAATATTTTCTAATGTCCACTATGATATTTTAATTCTATGATTGTTTAGGTCATTTCTTAATTGCTAACTATTTAGATATTTTTAATTTAACATTTTGTTATTAATATCCAGCTTAATTCCACTGTCAGAGAATATACTTTCTATGAGTTTTAAAGTATTACATTTATATGAATTTAACCTTTTGAAATTTAATGAGCTTTACATTACTATTTTAGACTTGACCCTTTTTTTCAATTAATCTTTGTCTAACTTCTTTTCCGTAAAATTGTCTTTAAAAAATGTTAATTCCTCTTATAACTTAGCAAATAATTAGTCTCGTTTTTTAAGTTTTATTTGTAAATATAAACCCATAAGGTGGGTAAAATCCAAACAAAAAATGATAGTTGATGCTTCATATTTTATCTCTCAAATTATTCTATAACTTACCATTGACTTGTCAAGCGTGTTTTGTGTTATAGTTGACTATTAAGCAGCCATTTTTAGTACAAATGGAAAAGAAATAAAATAAACATTTTGCTCAGTTTTAATATTCATTAAATATTTGATTCATAATCAGAATTCTCATTAAAAAAAACATGTCTGAATCAAACAGAAATAGTGTTTGGATTACTAATTAGATTCATTGCCTATAATGATTATAATTTACAGAAATAAAGTAACTGTCAATGGCATTTTTCCACTAGGCTCAAATTATGAGAACTGCCCTGGGTAGAGCCATGGGAGATACCAATGAGCTTTTCCTTCCCTGTTCCTGCATATCCGTCTCCATACTTCTCTACTCTACTTTTTGCCTAGAAGGCACCCCTATGTGCTGTTTCAACTGACACCCTTGCCATGTATCTGGCTTCCAGTTAGGTGAAGGCAAGGAGTTGCCCTAGTAGAACAGGTGGTGGGAAGACAGGTGAAGAATTTTTTTTTTTTTTTTTTGGTCCCACTCCCTTAACCTAGTCTTTCCTCCCTGACCGTGATTTTGACAGTGGTTACAACTCTCAAAGGTGACAACTCCTGTCAGGTATCTCTTCTTCTATTTGTAAAAGTCCTGGAAAATTTCATTTGTTTTCTTATTCATTCAACTGAGTGTCAACAATGTTTAGTTAGTACACTAAGGGCTAAGAAAAAAAATTACATGTATACATGTGTATATACATATATATTCTATGTATATGAGCATACATGTGCATGCATGTTTTATGTATATACTTATATGTATATGTGTGTATGTATTCTCTTATTTAATTCCTGAAACAACTCTTGGATGGCCTCCTACTACCTATAGTGATGACATCATACCTGATGCCTACTCGAAGATTCAAAAGGGATATTTTCTTTTTTGAAGATTTATATGTAATTAAACTTTGAAGACTACATCATATTTTAATCACCTTGAAAGCCAACTAAAAAAAAAAAAAAACCTCTTAAGTGTATTCTGGATCCCTTGATAAAGCAAATAATTCTTTCATAAAGATTAATTCCACCTTAATTTATCTGTTTTCTAAGTTAAAATTTGTGTATTCAGCTTTTCTTTTAGATTTTAAAGTTCAACCTGTGCAAATAATATATCTTACTAAGCCTTCATTTAAGCTGTCAGTTAAAGAAATAAGTCTTCAATTGTCTACAGACTAGAATATTTAGTTGTTGTTTTACAGGTGACTTATATTGCTTCAGATTTTTTTTCTTGTTAAATATCACAACATTTATTTTCTATTATCTAGGTAGCATGACAATAAATCTGTGAAGTTTATGCACAATATGAACATGAATTAATCTTAATTTATAATTCTACTACCTCCAACTAGATAGGTGACAAAATGCTTTTGTGAGACAGAATTTTCTGATCAGTATTACATGTTATAAAGACATGTGGGAAATTAAATCTTATTTATTGTACCCAGGCCATATATTCTCACAGTTGAATATTCACTGGTTGTCATGAAAAGTTCACTCCAAATGTTTACCCAAAGGGGCATACTTTTATAAAGTTTGAGAGTCAATGGCCTAAATATGGTAGTAAAGTCCCCTCTCTCTTAGAGTGTGTGTGTGTGTGTGTGTGTGTGTGTGTGTGTTTTAAAGTGACTATAGCAGATAACATCTGGTTGCATGTAATCTGAATTCATCTGAAATCCCAATGTAAACAGTTCGCCAATAGCAAGGGGCAGTTAAACATTCCACTGGCTTTAGATAATTGAAACCATCTTCCAAAAAATTACCGTCAATTACCGGACTCCAAGAAAGAAGCAGAGAGTTCTGGCAAAGTACCAGAAAGAACTTGCGGGGGAGGATGGGAGAGGGTTTGAGAAAAAGAAAGAGAAAGAGAACACAAGTCTATTTTTCAGAATACAATGGAAGATCATTAAATATTCTACAGTATTTGTAAGATAGGATGGTTAATGTCATGCCCACCCAAAAGATATTTTTAGTGGGAACACAGCATTAGAGCCTAGAAAGCTACTGTCATTTGCATTTATTGCAGATTCCTGCTTTCAAGCAGTAATATTTCTAAAACAGAAGGGTTTTTTAAAATCTGATTTTCAAAATTCAAAGAAAGAAACCTCACAACTTCCTAGTTCTTAACTTTTAAAAAAAAAAAAATTTTCTTGTTAACTTGTGGCATGCATGTGAGTCATTACTTGTACATATTCAAGTATATACATTTGGCTTTTGGAACTATATTCTAGATGCATGCCTAAAATTTCACAATTCTTCTGGTCTATGGCATATACGGCATTAAGGATATTGTAACCTTTTTTTGAAAGAGTTATCAAATTATTTCATCTTTTCAGTCTTTTCTATAACATCTAATCTCCGAGAATAGTGGGACAAAAGATTTGTTTAAATCCTTTTACATCTGAAAGGCTACACAGAGGCAGGGAAAATGTATAACATTACCTTAGATTAATTATATACTTCAATAGTCAACTAATCAATCTCTATGTCAACCTACTGCATTAGTGTATTATCAATGACAATAAAGTTTTGATGATAATTTGACCCATCTGCAAATAATAAAAAAAATAAGATAATAAAGCAATTGATTTTTTGTGCTAGACAACCAAGTAAGCTTACTTCTAATTGAAATGTCAGGACAATATGCATTTTAACTAGCTTCTAGACAGATGCATTACAACACTTAAATTCTACAGATAGAGACACCATTGTGTTTTACTTTGTAAGCAAGATCATTAAACTAGTTCTGACACAATGCTGCAAGCTAGCTATGAAGAATGTTGCAGATGAGAAATCCAGGTTTTAAGAAAAGATTTCACTTCAGAAAAGTGATCCTAAAGCCACTTATCCAGAAAGAAATACATCATTTTTTCTACTGCATAGCCTCAAATAAGTTCTAGATATAAAAACAAAATAAAACAAAACAGACAAAAGCCAACAAAAACATTGGCTGCCAAATTTAACACAGCTCTTACCACCATTTGTGATTATGTTTGTGTGTGTGTATTCATCGGTTTCTATCTCCTCCTTCCCTGATCCAGGATGGCAGAGATCTTAATGCTTTGTACACAGGAGCACATTCTTCAAAAGAAGGAAGAGTACTTGATAATTAACAGGAACTCGATAGTTATTTATGAGAGAGAATGTGCTCACAAGCTTATGAGTGGGGCGAGGGACAGAGGGAGAGGGAGAGAAAGAATCTCAAGCAGACTCCCTGCTGAGTGTGGAGTCCACTGTGGGGTTCAGCCTCAGGACCCATGAATCATGACCTGAGCCTAAATCACTAGTTGGACACTTCACCGACTAAGCCACCCACGTGCCCCAGGAACTCAATATAAGTCTTATGGATGAAATGATGAAGGAGAAGATGGTCAGAGTTATAACCATTTGGGTCTAAATAGTCCCAATTTCTTTTATTCACTGCATATTTGTAGACTTGAAGCCTTAATTAAAGCGGTGCAGATAGGATAACTGAGTTCCAAACCACTCCATGCCCAAACAAGTCCAGACTCCATCACATTGCCAACTAAAACTTTTCATCTTACTCTGCTTTTATCCTTTACAAGCCCATCTTCCCCCCAAAAGTTAGGTCTATTTTGAAAAAGAACTTGATTTGCCGTCTGTATCAAATCCCTTTTGAAAGCAGGCAATGCACAAGTAATAAGTTAATAAATTGAGGACTAAGGTCTTTTGGGCTAAAAGGCATTAGGGGCTTTATATCTCTGAAAGCTTTAGTTTGCTCCTTTGCAGAATACACAAGATAAATTCCTAAGGTCTATCTCTCAAGGAAGTTTGGCAAAAATTAAGGCTTAAATATATATTCAGCATAGAGGTTGAGAACTTTCTTTGCAATGAACTAAAGTTGGAGTCTACCCAAGAACTGGGTATCTGTGTTTGATGTGTAGTCATGTTTTTTTTTTTTCTTGTTATTAAATGTTGCAGGTTGTTTTTTTATGGTTTCAGTGACTCCCAGGGTAAGGGACTCCTATCCATGTACAGCCAGGAAGCAAACACACAAAAAATGAGGTGAGTAGAACTTTTTTTTCACTGGCTGTTTGTATTGACATCATTCAAGTTTTAAGAAGGATTGGGAAAAGCAGAGGTGTCTGAAGTCATTTCCCTTGTTTGGGAGGTCATCAAAAGCAGCAGCAGGACCAGTCAGATACGTACAGAGCAAGGAGCCACTTTACTCTAGCCTGAGAAATTTCACACTGAAACTAAATAAATATGGAGAAAAGGTCAATCTCACAGAAAGGTACAGAATTCTGCCCTTTCATCTCTGTCTTCCTGGCTATTTTTTTAACTACCCAGCTTCTACTTCTATGAACAGTTAGTACTTTTTTTTGAGTGCCCAATCTAGAATCCTGGGCAATCTCAATAACAGATATGTTCCTATGCTCACTACCCCACCCACTCTGTGATTTAAGGGGATCCCAGAGCAAAGCATATGAGTACTCAGAGTTACACTTTTTCTTTCAATACCTTTCACTGAGCTCCTTCTCCCTCCCCCAGCTAAAGGCCGCTGATTAGAGTTCCAGACTACTGAAGCTACTCTACATATTAAGGTTAAGAAACACTGTTCATGGTTCTCTTGGTCCTTGCAGAAACATGGGCCTTATGTGAGCTTTTTTCAGCGAAAATCCTAGGTCCTGGTAGAGTTGACCCTGTTGCCTCCAAAAGTATCTGAAGAAAGAAGGCTAGAAAATCTGCAACTTACAAAATAAACACCCTCAGCATCTTAACTCATTCAAGAGTCCCTCCTTCATTAGTACCACTGTTCAAGCTGCATCCTTCCCAAAGGTCTAAATTCCCATTTTTTAAAAAAAATCTATTATCTATCTCCCACCTACTCACACTCACAGTGATCACATTTCCAAAACTCTTTCATTGACACAGGGAAGCCAGCTCCTCTCCAAAGTTTAGGATTTATTGCTTCAAGTAAAACCCCAGGCCAACTGAGAGATCCCAGCGAAATGATCAGTTTAACTTTCTGCCTCTCCTAATGCATCAGCTATGGATTAAAACTGACCCAACCTGATAATCATTTTTTTTATTTTTAAAAAATATTTATTTGTTTGTTTATTTTAAAAGGAAGAGAGAGAGAGAGAGCATGAGAGGGAGGGGCAGAAGGACAGGGAGAGATTCTCAAGCAGACTCTATACTGAGCAAGGAGCCTGACACAGTGCTCGATCTTATGACCTTGAGATCATAACCTGAGCTGAAACCAAGAGTTGAAACGACTGTGCCATCTAGGTGCCTCTGAGAATTATTTTAAGTAACAGATTTGGGATACAAATGTTTATAGCTGTGACCATAGCTCATTAAGGTCTCCAGAGAATATCATTCCTTTTAAAGTCATTAATCAGATCCAAATCAAAATCAAGACGAGTTTCCTTCACCCAGGATATTTCTCTGTTCCTAAAACATTGTCAGGTTGGTCCACTGATTATTCCATTATATGACATTTTTATATATCACTCCTCCATCCAGAAGAGCCATATATAAAATAACTGTGATTTTTTTTTTTCCAAAAGACTAAGTTCTATAAGTTTTTTTCCAAAAGACTAAGTTCTATAGGTGACTATTTTTTTAAGTTATGTAATTAACACACACTTATACATATATATCTGTATATGATATACATATATATACATGTATATCATATATACATATATGTATATAACACATATATCTTGACACTACTTTATACATATTAAATAGTCACAGAATGCTTACTGATTAATTCACCTGTATAAGCAGTGCTTTTATTTTAATAAACACAATCTTATCTGTTCCTTCCTCAAATCTATGAAGACTGTATTATTTTCTACAAAAGCATACTGCCATGTGAAAACCATAGAATTATTTAGAATACAATTTAAATATTAAAGAGTATTTTTTAAATGTCCTGAAGAATTCTGGACATAGATGTTTTATTTTTTTTTTTAATGGATTTTATCTATTTGTCAGAGAAAGAGAGAGAGAGAGAGCACAAGCAGGAGGAGCTTCAGGCAGAGGGGGAAGCAGGCTCCCCACTGAGCAAGGAGCCCTATATGGACTCAATTCTAGGACTCAATTCCTGGAATCATGACCTGAGCTAAAGGCAGATGCTTAATTACTGAGCCACCCAGGCATCCCTACACATAGATTTTTTTAAATGAAATTTTATTATTTAAATTTTTTTTAAGGATTTTATTTATTTATTTGTCTCAGAGAGAGAGAGAGGGCATGCATGCATAAGCAGCAGGAGTGGCAGGGAGCTTGATGTGGGACTCCGTCCTAGGACCTGGGATCATGACCTGAGCCAAAGGCAGACACTTAACTGACTGAGCGACCCAGGCAGCACTTAAATGAAATTTAAAAAATAAAACTCACATATGATCACCTGTATTTCATCAGCTTCCAACCAGAGGAAGTTGTTTGAAAATGAGCTTTGTTAGAGAGTATTCAAGTCAGCTTCGATGTTGGATTTGAAGACTTTAAAAGTGAGCTCCTGTGCCAAGAATGGTCAGTGCAAACCCCAAGTGTGCATACTGACAGGCCACTCAGATACACCAAATCTGCAGTTTTTAGTCTGCAGTAAAATAAATTCTATCTTTAAAGACAAGGATAACATGAAGCATCAATGTCATTCGAAGACACCAATTCCTCCAGGAGCTTCTGAAGAAGCTCTTCCTTTTGGGGAGGTGGGGGCAGTTCACAAAGACAATCAGTAAGAGAATTAAATTCATCTGGAAAATTTAAACCCTGTCTCAGGAAAGAGTTTGGCTGTGGTGCCCCTGTTGCCATAAATTCAGCGGGATGAGTATGTTTGATATTTGTAAAGTCTAACTTCTGGAAAATACTCATCAAGATCTTCCACATTAACCCAGATCTTTCTATTTCCAGGCACAGAAGTCACAGAAGCCACATCCTGAGAAGAAGTGGAGGAGGTAATTTTCCATCTCTCCCAGCTGCAGAGCTTCTCTCTGAAGACTTCCTTCTTCCTAAATTCAGACTAGCAATGAATTGATTTCTGAAACTTCTGCTCAGGAGATGTTACCGTGTACCTTAAGTCCTGGCCATGAATGAATCCTATTAAAAGCATTCTGAAGATTTATATAACTTGGGATCTCACAGAGACTCTAGCACATATCCTGCATATAAGATATATTCAACACATATTTGACAAGTTAGTGAAATGGGAAATGGTGCAAAAACTATGAAATGTATCTACAGAGTAACTAAATTTCGTTCTTTTACCACATATTCCTCAGCACCTCTCCTTTGGAAATGGCCATTTCAGAGGCTGGAAAACATTCAACACATCTTCTCTTATCAACAAATCTTTGATAATGCCTTTAGACTGTAATTTATTCTTCAAAAGCTCTGGAATATTGACTGAAGATCCATTTGATTTTTCAGAACAGTCTGAAAGAATTCAGAGCTAAGTATAGTGAGAAAAAGTATGTTAACAAGTAATTTAATAATAACAGCAACAACATCAATAATAATAGTAGGTAACTCCCTTTGAATGCTCACTAGTTGATAAGGACTAGGTTATGTTCTTCATCTTCGGTCCTCAGGGCAAACTTATAAGCAGGTATGATTTTGATCCCATTGTAAAGATGAGAAAGCTGAGGCCTTTAAGAAACAATTGCCACAAATCAGGTGTTAGATTTGAGACTCAAAAGTACTTCTTTAACAATTGGAAATACTGCTATGCCTAAGGATTAAAAATGAGATGGGACTGGGCGCCTGGGTGGCTCAGTGGGTTAAGCCACTGCCTTCGGCTCAGGTCATGATCTCAGGGTCCTGGGATCGAGTCCAATCCCGCATCGGGCTCTCTGCTCGGCAGGGAGTCTGCTTCCTCCTCTCTCTCTCTCTGCCTGCCTCTCTGCCTACTTGTGATCTCTCTCTGTCAAATAAATAAATAAATAATCTTTAAAAAAAACAAAAATGAGATGGGACTATAAAAGAAAATGAAATTAATATTTTTTCCTATGTCTTTAAAATAAATTTTTTGGAAAATGAAAGTTTAGAGGAATGGAATATTTAACTGCTTGAGCGTAAGAATACTGATTCTACCCCTCGTTTTCTATGTAGGCATTCTGGGTAAAAGTGTTTAAGATTCAGTTCACCCCTTAATAAAGCCATGCCGTCTAAAAGGATCATAGGGTCCTAAGAAAAACTCAGTGCCAAATCATATTTTACATATTTTCAGGCCATACAAATTTTATACCTCTGAACAAGGATTTGGTTCTGCAGTCTCCTGAGACTGAATAGGTGATAGGCGGGGAAGTGAGCCTGAAACATCTAGCAGAGGCAACTTGGCCAAGGTGAGCCCAGATGCTCCCCAAACTTCTCCCTCTTTTTTCCAACCTTCCCCCTGCCTCAAAAATGCTCTACTTTTAGCTGATTAATGTTTATGGTTGGGAGCTCAAAACAAGAGATTTTTTTAAATGCCTTTGTTGTTTTCAAAGGCTTCTCAGAGCCTTTCCTAGAACACCTAAGGTGAAGAATCATTTGTGAAACACGCCCTTTTATTTACCTAAACTTTAGCCTCTTTTGCTAACTTGACTTAAGAGCTCTAGCACTTAGAAAGGCATCTAAGTTATTTGGCTAACAGTGATTTGAATTCTTTGGAAAGATAAAGTCTATAATTAAGGCATTGCCTAACAATGGATCTGCAGGAACTGAAGGGCATTTTCTGTTGAAGTGTGCAACCACAGGAAACCTCAGGTGAGCTATACTGCATTCGACACTTGTCATATACTTGGGACATTCATTAACTTTAATTAGGGCCATAAAGAGATGCTGAAAGAAAAAGGAAATGCTCATTTTAAGATAACATTGTGGTCACTCCCTTATTTCTTCCTGAAGTCTAGACCAAGAAAGGGAATTTTTTTCTTGACCTTTATTTAAACAGGCAACCAGGAGAGAGCAGCCATTCAGACTGGGCCAGGTGCCATGTCTTCAATGGCCTGGGAATAGCCCAGCAGCTGTTTCTATGCCAACTATGAGGTCTATCTCCACTGAGGACAACTTCCTTATCAAAATAAAATCCAAAGGTTATTTTCAATCTTCAAACTAAAGTCAAAGGCCATAGGGTATGACCACTCCCAAACACCTTAGTATAGGGTTTGTGATAGTTGGCCTTTCTTAGATTAGGGAAAACCATAATAACTTATCAGCCAAAAAAAAAAAAAAAAAAAAAAAAAAAAAAAAAAAAAAAAAACCCTCATCACAAAAGGTGAATACACTGAAGATTTCAAACCACCTTCATTAAGTCACCAAAAAGCTATTCCATTAACTGGAAGCACTTGCTTATCCATCTTGCCAAAACTGAGCTTTGACAAGTTTCCTCTGGAAGGTGAGCCTTTTATGAGTAGCGCTGTTGGGACCTTAAAGTCTTGTCAAGGGGAGGCAGAGCTTCCTACACACATCCCACTGCTCAGGTTCAAGGAAGGCAAATAGAGGAGAAAATCACTCCACTAGAAATCACACACAGTTATTAGAGTGAACTTCTTTCCTCTACATGCGGGTGGTGAAGACACCTATAGAAAATTCGAAAGGGTATTATGGAAGAAAATGTAGTTCAAGAGGCAAAGTTCAGAACTAGTGTTTGCTTTGGCATCCTGAGGTGAAAATGTGACTGAGTCACGGAAGAGCTCAAAATGCAATTGAGGGAAGTGTCATGTGTTAGATAAAACAGATGACTGGTAGTGTCACACTGCTGTCACATTTTAAAGGGGACTTATTCCCATAGACAATGAAAGGATGGCAGAAGCTGAAACTGCCATTTTTTTTTTACTCTCATCTGGCCTTTTGTATCAACACAATCTGATCATTAAACCAAAAAGCTTGGAGGGAGTAGTAAAGCATGGTAAGTGGTATACAAACAGAAAGTCTTGCTCCTTCACTATATTTACCCTTCTCTGACTGAATGCCTCCCAAGACCTGTCCCCAACACACTGCCCACAAATCTATTACCGTAGGACTTCCTTCCCGCGTTCTTGGCTCATTATTGTCAAATCAAAGCGATTTTTCTCAGCTCCAAACTTGCCATTCTCCCAGCCCCATAGTTTTTGGGTTCCTTCAGATACATTAGATCTGTACTAATTACTTATTATTTATCATATTGCACCTGAACAACTGCCTTGAGCCTGCCCATCTAGCTGATTCTCCAATATAGATGTAATGCGAACTGTCCTTTTTCTCATTAAAGTAGTAGTTGATTACAAGTAACTAAAAAAAGGAGAGAAATAAAAAGTGAAAGGGGAGCTTCCAAGCCACAGAGGTAACTAAGCACATCTTTATTACTAGGGATGTTCTTGGTTTTGCCTACCAGCCAAAGGGAAGTGATATCTGAGTTTCAGTAAACAAACAAAAAGACAAAACAAAAATTAACCAGAAACTGCACAAAACAAAAGACTATTCTCTTTTACCACTAATCATTCTGTTGCTAGCTCAGTGTTCAAGCCCATCCTGGGCCCCATCCTAACAGATCCCTTGTAGCCCCCTACCCTCTAAACCCCAGTGTTACAATATACACATGAAATTGTATTAAAATTAAACTCCAAGGCAGCTCTAAAATGCCAAAGAGGGTAAATCGAAATCATGTTCTTTAAGGGGAAAGAAAACAAAGCAATCACAGTCTTTTCAGTGGAGAGAGCGATTGAGCTCAGGTAGGTATTTGAGTTTCCAGCCCTTTTAAACAGCAGCTGACTTCTGCTCAGTATCTGTCCTTAATATTAATAGCAGGAAGGAATCCCCTTGAGTGGAGGTTGGGCCTGTGGGCTGTGCCTAGCAACAAGGCCAGTTTCCATAAGTTAGAAGTACTGGTACATTCCAATGATTTACATGAATTCTGCATGTCAAAAGTCACATCTCCCTAAGAAGGGTTTCATCACTACCAACAGAACATCATTCAGACTGTCAATATCACCACTACCTACCATTATTTAAGGACCTTTATTTGTTCAAAACAGACATATATGCATATATATGCAGGTACATAAATCTATATACATATACATACGATTAGAATTAGACTAAAGATCCATTCAAAGGAGTGAAGTTTGAGCTGAGATAAAGAAAAAGTAAAAATTACCTAGGCTGAGGGAGAAGAGAAAAAGAGGATTAATGTTTCCAAGAGTCTGTCTGGAGCAGCCAGTGAAGGAAGGGACTTCATGACCAGGCTGGAGACATTAGCTCACCTGGCTCACCTTAATACAGGACCTTGCAGGCCATGATGCGGGCCTCTGTCTTTTTCCTAAGAGCTATGGGAAATGGGAAGCTGCCCCAAATTTTAAAGTTAGGTGGGAGTCACATACATATATGCACTTCTGTTTTTCAAAGATCCCTCTGACTGTACTCTGGAGGAGAGGGTTGCTAAGGAGGCTTGCTGGGAGGAGGCTTCTGCCCTAACCTGGAAGAAGAGACAAGAGTGGCTCAGATTAGGGTGAAGACAGTGGATATAAAGTAAATTAGACTGAAGGGAGATAGTAGGAGGTCTAATAGAAGAGAACAGAATGACTTGCACAAGGCTTGGTTGTTTTGGGTGAGTGAAAGAGAAAACCAGAAAGACACCTGGATTCCCAGCCAGGTTCTAAACTCAGTGCTTTATGTACATTATTCAATAAAAATGGCGACCAATTTCTAAGAATCTGCTCACTTACACAATACTGTGGTGTCACAAATAGGATTATTAGAGCAAAAGACTACGGGGCACTTGAAAACTAGTCTTATTGTTTAGTCATTTCTTGATATTGGCCAATTATATAAGTTCTCTTTATCCCTGGTTTCTTCATTATATAATGAGATTAATGATTACATCCATCTATATGGTTGTTGTGAGGATTATATCAGGTAGTATATCTAGAGTGCTTAGGACAGTACCTGGCCGTCTATAAGCACTCAATAAATATTAGCTATTATTATCATCTCACAGATGGGCCAGTACGCAGATTGCATGTGCTACCCCATCCATGCAACGGTCCCCAAAAGAAGGAATTATCATCCCCACTTGACAGATGGGGACATGAAGCTCTGAGGGTTTTGAGAATATACCAGTGTCACTCAGTTAATTCAGTGGCAAACTGAAATTTGTTTTGTCTAGTTCCGAAGTTCATGTTCTTCTGTTTTATGAAAGTGATTAGCTTCTCTTTGAAGGATCTCCCATGTAAGAGCAAATGATAAAAATGACAACTTAAGTTTCCTCATTAAGAAAATGACTCATCAAACTAGGTGACCTCCCAGAGTGGGAGTTTTTGTTAAAAAAAAAAACAAAAACACCCTCCAGTCAAACATTGACATTTATGTCAAAATGGAATTCATACAACTTATAAAAAAAACCATTTCTTTTTCTATGAAACTCAAAGTATTAGGAGTAGACCTTTTTGAATAAGCAATTTAAACTATGCTCTTTGTAAAAAATCCGTTAACAGGGCATACTTGTTCATTTTCAGAGGATATTTCTTTTCCTCTTCCTGCCAATGAATAGTAAAACTGTAATGACTTCTTCATCAGTTCTTTTATGCAAACTCATATTTCAAAATACAATGGAAGTATATAGTTCACTGGAATCCAATATTTGTCCACATGCACGTTCTATTCTAGATCATTCCCCAAAGAATAGTTAGAAATAAATGTTTTCACAAATTATCCCATAATCTTGAGTTCATTAAAATATCAATAGTGATGCCATCCTTTGCAAACCACGGGCAACTTAGGTAGTTTTTATGCAAACGGAGAAAGAAAAAGAGTTGGCAGAGCTGGAATCTTTTTCTTCTTTCTCATACACTTTCACATGTGTACCAGATTGTTAAATCATTGCAGAACCATGGCCTTGGGTTCTGGAGGTGAAATAGACCCTCGGGAGCATTTGTGTCCTCCTGC
Source organism: Mustela lutreola (assembly GCF_030435805.1). Classification (NCBI taxonomy): domain Eukaryota; kingdom Metazoa; phylum Chordata; class Mammalia; order Carnivora; family Mustelidae; genus Mustela; species Mustela lutreola. The sequence continues at coordinate 40,026,468 of NC_081298.1, read as the reverse complement.
CTCCTTTTGTGGCAAAAAATCTAAAATCTGGAGACCATAAGTGACCTTTTCAAGGTTACATAACTAGATGGTGGCTGATGACCCACAAATATGTATGGAGCCCAGTGACTGATAATGGCTCACTAGGGAAGCCAGAAAGGGTAAAAGATTTAATTACACTGGCCATTGCCTGTAGAAGTAATGGTTTGTGACCCCTTAGTGGTTTCTGATAACGCTAAAAATCTGGTTGAATTTGCCACCTTCGGGAGAAAAAGGGGATGGTTTATTTCTGTGATAGGGACACAGGAGGCCGCAACAGAAATTTCTAAGTACTTCTGTTCTAATGTAGAATAACTTAGTACTGAATAGATATATATTATAACATGTTTTTTATCTTTTTATTTCTGTGGGAAATGGAAAACCTCTCAAAACAAAATATGCTATATGTGAATTCTCTCTCCTGTAACAACTGATCTTAGGTTCTTCTTTAAAATGATGGCAGCTGGAGGGAAAAATCAAATCCACTGTGTTCTAGTTATGGTTCGTCTACTTTGGTTGACTTAATCACAATGTGGAAAGCATGCATTAGGGAAGATTCTGAGACTTGAATGTGAACATAGGCAAGAGTGAGCTCTGAAAGTTTGTTTCACATAAAATAACGTACTTTCAAATGGTGTTTTCTTCCTATGATACCATCGTATTGGTGTTATTTGAAAATAAATTTAACAGAATATATACTTAGCCATTAGCCATACTCCAAATCATAAAATTAATGATTTTTTTTGTTTCTTTTCTCCTCAGATTAGACTTGCCAGTTGGTATTATTCCACTGTTAGAAGACTGTGGGCTCACCCTACTTTATGTAAAACAAACTTTCAATTCCACTATTTGCCACTCTTCTTCTTTTTTATTCCCACTATGATCCGCACGACCATCATCATCATCACCATTCTTACATGTCATCACTTATAGTGTACTAGGAAGAGGCAGGCACCCTTACATTCATTATCTCTTTTGGAGGTGCCTGCATGGCTCAGTTGGTTAAGTGTCTGCCTTTGGCTCAGGTCATGATCCCTGGGTTCTGGGATCGAGTCCCAAGTCAGTTGGGCTCCCTGCTCATCAGAGAAATTGTTTCTCCCTTTCCCTCTGCCTGCTGCTCTCTCTGGTTGTGCTCTCTCTTTCTCTCTCTCTCTCTCTCTGCCAAATACATAAATAAACAAACAAATAAATAAAATTTTCATTGTCTCTTTTGTTTTTCACATAACCTATATAATGGGTACCATAATCACCACATTTCTACTGAGGAAGCTGAACTGTAGAGGATATGTGATTTGCCCAAGGACACACCTAGGGTAACCAACCATTCCAGTTTGCCCAGTCTGGTCTTCAGATCATTCCAGATGCTAATTGTACGTACGTGTGTGTGTGTGTGTGTGTGTGTGTGTGTGTGTGTTTGAATCTCCCTCTGTGTGTGTGTGTGTGTGTGTGTGTGTGTTTGAATCTCCCTCTCTCTCTGTTTTAAATTTCAGAACCCTTGTTCTTGTATATTACCTACTAGCACAGACCTTATGTCATAAATTATCAGCGGCCACAGGAAAATAGTATAAAATGAAAAAAAGCAAGTTGGCTGCCATAGCAATTTTTTTTTTTTTTTTTTTTAAACTTGGCTTGTTAAAAAGAGCTTGACCTGATATATTATGTCTGGTGAAGATTTGCCCAAGGTTTTGTTGTTTGCTTTGCCCTAGGTAGGGAAGGCTATTATTATTATTGTTATTTTTTCTTAGAAAAAAGATGTAGCAGCCTTTTTCCTAAACTGTAAATAATGCCAATTCTGACCTCAGGCTAATTTGAAGGTAATTATCTATATTTACCCAGGGGAACTACATTGATGTAAACCCTATTTTTCCATTTCCTTATAATATCAGCCAGAATGAGCATGAGGCCTTTGCTTTTGGAGAAATGGCTTATTAACTAATCAACTGGACAGTACTCTTCTAATTAAATGCTTTAATGAAAATGTGTTTACATAAAATAATTGAGAATAATAATTGATTATACTTATTGAATAGTCAGCTAGGGTCAACATTATATTTCACACATTGCACATGCATTCATTTCCTTATTCCCCAAACAATGCATAAGAATGCTACTATCCCCATTTCTCTGATGAGGAAATAGAAGCACAGAAATGTTAAATAACTGACTCGGGGACACAAAGTTAGAAGTGGTAGTGCTAGGATTTGAACCCAAGCAATAAAGATCATGTCCTTAATCTCTAGGCTAAAACACCTTTCCATCCATTTACATTAAACTTGAGAAACCAATTGTGGTGAACGGAAAACAGCACGCCCATACCCGAATTCCTAGAACCCGTGAATGTTACCTTACATGGCAAAAGGGACTCTGCAGATGTGATCGGACTAAGGACCACTGAGATGAGAAGACTGTCCAAGATTTTCCAGATGAGTGTAGTGTAATCACATGGTCTTTGTGCGAGCAACCTGGGATTCTGAGTCAGAGTCGGAAGCAGATTGGAGTGATGTGCTTTGGAGCTGGAGAAAGAGGCCACAAGCCAAAAAATATAGGCTGAAAATGGCAAGGAAACCAATTTTTCCCTCAGAACGTCTGGAAGAAACCAACCCTGCCAACATCTTGCCTTTAACCCATTCAACTGATTTCAGACTTATACCTTAAGAACTGTAAGAGAATAAATCTGTGTTGTTTTCAGATACCAGTGTTTGTGGCAGTTTATTAAAGGAAGCAAACATATATGGCAGTGAGGAAAACAACTACACAACAACAATGAATTCTTTGAACTTAGCCGAGCAGCATTTGTGGACAATCAGAACAATTGGAACATTTTAAAGCAGGAGCAGCCATCTCTCTGGGAATATTCCCCACAGGGTCTATTCTAAATTAGTTCTGGCCTTGGTGTTTCTTTTTCTTTCTTTTTTAAAAAGATGTTATTATTATTATTATTATATTTTTATTTGACAGAGAGAGAGTGAGAAGGGTAGAGGGAGAAGCAGACTCCCTGCTGATCAGGGACCCTGATGCCAGCTCGATCCCAGGACCTTGGGATCGTGACCTGAGTGGAAAGCAGACCCTTAACCAACTGAGCCACCCAGGCGTCCCAGGCCTCAGTGTTTCTAGCCTCTGAAAAAGGCCTCAGATGCCATCTCCTTGAGATAATTCATTCGATTCAAAACTAGGAACTATAAGTCCCCTCCTGTTACACATCAAATACGCAAATACTTTTGCTTAATTTCTCTGTGTTTGACATCATACCTCTTTCACCACTAGAATGTTCCCTCCTTGGCAGCACATGTTCAAACACCACTTTATCACCTACTAGTTATGTAAGTAAAGACTCTGTGTAAATAACCACTCTATGCAAGGAAATGCTGTGGGCCTCAGTTCCATCATAGCTACTGGGGAATCATAAGAGCACCTACCCGGACAACCTCCAGGAGTGCTCCTGAGGGTCAAACATCCTAGCACATTAAAGCCCTTAGGATGGCGCTGGCACCCACTCTGCACTCAGTGTTAGTTCCGCGATGATCTCTGAACTCCTTCTTTCACTGGTTTCCCCCCTCAGCCAACCAGGATGTTCAGTTCTCCCCACCCCTAAACAAATCATAAGCCTACCTGCTGAAATTGCCATTCTCCCTCTCTCCTTCTCTCTACTGCCCAATTAGAGCTGCGCTGGCTGCCCCCATGCACCACCTGCCCATCTCAGCCTGTGAGATCCTTTCTGCCTCTTGACAGAATCTTGTCCCCACATAGAATTTTCTGTGGCATTTCCATGGTTGGCAACACCCACTTTGCTCACTCTCTGTCAGGCTTTCAGAACACACTCTCCCTAAGTATCCATTTCTCCTTTCAAATTGCTGATTCCACTAAATTGGTGGTTCTCAGTGGAGGGTGATTTTGTTCCCTGCCCTCCTCCCCACACACTGCTATGGGTCATTTGGCAATAACTGGAGTCATTTTTCATTGTCAAAAACTTGGGGGCATGGGTGCCACTAGTATTTAGTGTGAGGAGGCCAGAGATGCTGCTAAATAAACAGCCCACAATGCATAGGACACACTCCCAAAACAAATGATTATCTGGCCCAAAATGTCAATTGTGCCAAAGTTAAGAAATCTGCTCTAAATAAACCCATTAACCAAGATCTGGCTTTGCATGTCATTGTGCATGTGTGAGTGTGTACGTGTGTGTATGCATACACCTTTGTGCAGACAACTCTTCTAGACCCACCCAGGCTCAAATCCACAGATCAAACAATCTACAAGGCATCACTGCATCTCCATCTATTTGCCCACCCTGCTCTGTGCCCCAGGAAGGTGCTGATACAGATTGCATCAACAGGGGTCCCTTGCCCTTGGGTCTCCAGCTGGCTTCAGCAACTGAGATTACAGAGATCAAGAGTAAGGTAATTATTCTCCTTGCTCCTTTCCTAGAAAGCTGCCGTGGGTGTACGTTTTCTTTAACTGGAAGTCACTTACTACAATATGGCTGTCTCTATAGGATTCTCCTTCTAGGTTCAGGTAATTGGGTTTTTTGTTTTTCTCTTTTGGTCCCTTGTCCATTCAGGTTTAGTAATGGTATAAATCAGTTGCTAAGCACTATCCCTTGTAGCCCCCATTCTCAAATATTTGGAAACAATTCCTTTATAAATAAATGCTTCTTGAATTCTCTTCTTCTAAGTAGGTCATATATTTTCTGCTTTGATAGACTTTCCATCCATTGTCATTTCCCTCTATGTATGACAGAACTAACAACTTTCTGGTGACCCAAATCCAAAAATTTACCATCTCCTACTCTCTTAAGCACTATATACAATCAATTGCCTTAGCCATGGAATTTTCTTCCACATATTTCTTACTTAAACTTCCTCCTGACCCTTTCCCACTGGCTGTTGCCTTAGTTCAATATATCATTTCTTATTGCTATAATGGTGTCCACATTTTTTTCAGGTATTCAATTTCTTCTCTATTTTTTCCAACTTCCAAAGCCAATACCACCACCCCATGCAAGCTTCCAGGATTCTCTAGGACTTAAAAGTGATCTCTCCTTTCACAAATCTCATTCTCTTTCATACACTTCACATAGGTAACTGTCACTTTCATTGTTCAGTTTTTACCATAAAACTATCTTATTTTTACTAAAATTAAGTTTCTTGAGGGCAGAATTGTGCTTTTTCATATATGTTACTCCCAAAGTACTTGATATTGTCTTCCATACAGAAGGCCGCAATAAGTACTTTTTATTTATTTTTTTTAAGATTTTTTTTTTTTTTATTTGACAGACAGAGATCACAAGTAGGCAGAGAGGCAGTCAGAGACAGTGAGGGGGAAGTAGGCTCCCTGCTGACCAGAGAGCCCAACGTGGCACTTGATCCCAGGACTCTGGGATCATGACCTGAGCCGAAGGTAGAGGCTTTAGCCCACTGAGCCACCCAGGGGCCCCTAAGTACTTTTTAAATGGAGCAATGATTTTACTGCCCCCCCCCCCCCCGCTTATGGCTGGTAAGAATAACAAATTCTTACAATTCCTGTGCTAGTTTCATGGGCTTTCAGAGTTACATCTTTTTATTTATTTTTTGAATAAGAAAGACAATCATATTCTTTTGCAGCAAAAGCTATAAGAGCATTCTAAATGTTAGGAAAATAAACAGTGGCATCACATAATCCCATTGACTCAGAGTTAATTCACACCGTCCCCAAATAATGTCTCTCTGAAAACTTTCCCTGATTTCTCTTCCAGCAGAATTTCCATAATCAAGTTATCACTGTCTAAACAGAAAGACAGCAAAGCAAAGATCTTCCTCTGCCACTTCATAAAAAGTAAATACTGATCTCTTAAGCACTTTAGCTAATCCCAAGGATATTTATTTTGTGTGTCAATGTGACATAATAGAACTTCAGAACATTGGCCAAAATACATGACCGTTAATTAACTGTATGATCCAGGATGAATTTCTGAACCTCATTTCTTCAACTGTATAATGGGGATAAAAATAACATAGTTCATATGGGGATAAATAAGGAAATATATATATATATATTTCTTAACAATATATTATTATATAAGTAATTCATAATTACCATATTACTGTATGATTAATTATTGAACTTATTAAAATTATAAAATATATAATACTTAATTATATAATGTAGAATAACACATAATGTATAGCTACTTTAACAATTGCAAATGGTGTATAAAACATTGCTTAGTTATTCTAGTAGCTTCCATATCAACTTGTCTCAATGAATGAAAAAATAGCAGCAAGTTTCTGGCTGTTGAAGTTCTAAATGACACACCATTTAATGAAGCACACCTGAATGACAATGAGTAGTAATGTCTTCCCTAGTCAGTCATGTCAAGATGAATCCATTCAAACTGATAAAGCACCCATGCCTGTAGAATTCTCTTCATGTGTACAAAGAATAAGATGGGAATTGTAAGCACTCTCCCTAAATGAGTCCAAACTATTCTGTTCTATACCTTGGAATTGAAATGGAATACCAGGGAATATTTCAAGAGCATATTCTTGAAACTGTAATTACTAAGTCTCCTCAAATTCCTTGTAGTATATATAGAACCACTAAACAAAATAGTTCTGTTTTATTTCTGGACTTGGACCTTTAATATGTAAATAAAGATTTATTTAGTAAGCAAAACACATGTAAAACACTAAATATAATAGGAAGTGTTATCATTATGCTAAATTACCTATACATTTACTTTACCCAGATTCAACCCTATGCTTAGGGAAGAGAGGAAGGGGAGGAGTCAGGGGAAGGGGTAGAGGAACAAGGAAGGGAGGGTATGGCAGACTGTATTTTCCAAAGATGGCTGTATTAACATTTCCCAGCCCGCATGGTCTTCTGCACTGTGACCCCAATCAAGAGGAGAAGCCTATTTCTGCATCTTCTTGAATCAAGGCGGGCCCTGTGACTGCTTTGACCTGTAAAGCTCAGTAGATGGGACTCTGTGGTAGTTCCACCTATTCCCCTTAACTAGCCTGGCAATTTTTATGTCTTGCCCTTCAGATGTTCCCTGTAGGCAAAACTAGATGCTGTGTAAGAAGTCCTATTACCCTGAGACTGCCATTCTGTGAGGAAGCCCCAACAGGTCATGTGAAAAGGTTGTGTGGAGAAAAGTGTTCCAGCCATCCCAGACATGTGAGTGAGAATAACATCTCGTATAATTAGTTCAGTTCAGCCTTCGGATGACCTCAGCTCCAGAAGCCTTCTAACTGCAACTGACGATGGACCTAAGTGAGAACTTTCCTGCTGAGCCCAGTCAACCCACAGAACTGTGAGATATACTGCTACATTACTTTACGCTCCTAAATTCTGAGGTGGTTTATTACATAGGTTACTATGATATTTGGTATTTGGATGAGAGAAGAGGAGAAATAAGTAAGAGAAGGTGGAGAAATAAGTAATTTAGCTACATTATGGCCTTTTTTGCCTGTTAGCATCAGTTGGAGTCTGATCAGTTGGAGTCTCAATCTGCATGGGCTAGTGGATCTAGATTAACTCTTTCAGTGGTACCTAGCTCCCAAGCACCTTTCGGACTGTGAGCATTTCATAATACGTCGAGAATACCCTAAGAATATTTAAAGACACTGTTTTGCTTTTATTTTAGCTTTAGTGTTTTTTGTTGTTGTTGTTGTTGTTTTATACAACATGGCTATGAATATAACCCCATCATTTTATCTGGGGTTCAACTGAAGATCCAGCCTCCCCTACATAACTGGAAAAAACTGGCTCTGCTGAGCCTATTGAGAAATGCAGATCTCCAATACAGAAACTCCTAAGAGACTTGCAAGGTTCATTTTGACTTAACACGGCTTTCACCTTATAGGGTAATTTTAGAATCTAATAGCCTCATATATACTATATATTGTGATAGTGATAATGACATTATTGATGATGAGATGATGATGATGATGACGATAAAGGAGGAGGAAGATAAGGATTGTATGTTGACAGAAGAGTAGATTTCACTTATAAATATGTTCTTGTTACCTTTTGGAGATCTGAGCAGTAACGGTTATTAATGGATCCATAATTCATTTATTTTTAAAAGATTTCCATGGTTTCAGTGAACAAAGTATCATTTCATTCTTAGCAGACCCGTCACCCAAAATGAAAAAAACTGATCCCTGCCCAGCTGAATCTAATATAAATGAGTAAAACTCTTTAAGACTTCAAAAATAAAAGGTGTGGATTCAAGTTAAAAGTAGCTTTTACCAGGCCAAATCCTTTCAAGTTTTCTTTAGGAAAAAAAAAAAAAAATCAAAGGCACCAACATCCTAGGAAATTATCTTCCACAGTCAATGATCATTAATGTCTTTATATATTTTTCTTACTACTATATGGAGACTCAATGTCTTGTTAAATGTTACAAAAATATAAACTGGAGTTCCTGTCTGCTCAAGAGGACTGTAAGCTCCTGTGTTTGTAAAATGTCTTTTTTTTTTTTTTTTTTACTTCTGAGACTACTGTTATTGGCATAGTAGTGGGTAAAGGCTGTTTCATGAATCTCTGCTTCTGGTTTCTATTAAACATTGCAGTTGTTTCAATTTCTACGACCAAAGTTTATTAGAGGAAAAAAATAACTAGAACATACAGGCTTAAAAAAAAAAAGCCATCAAATCATTAAAAATCCCAAACACCCTTGATTCTATTGCTATCTGATGTTTGCAGACCATATTCTTTTCTACTCCTGTAGAGATTTTTTTTTAACTGAAAACGTGTGTTTTAATTTTGTAAACTGATTTTCTGGCTGAATGACTAGCTCTAAGGTGATCTACATTTGCATCTAGGTTTCATTCTCAAATCCCTCTCTTTTGACATATATTCACCTTTAGACATCACACATCTATTAGCAAAAGTCGTTTCACAGCTTACACTGAAGATGATACTTAGATCTTCTGAAAAGAGGTCAAGTAATACATAGTCAACCCTAAAGCTCTCTCTGACAAAGTGAGGAAATAAGTACATTTTTTAGTACAGTGAAAAACAAAAACAGAATTTGAATGCCAGGGCTAAAAGCATCAGATCTGAAAAGGCAAAGGATGAGGACGGCCAGCAGGTTAGCTATGTGGCAGGAAGGGCAATTAATATCTTGAGCTATAGTCCCCAGTAAGCAGCATCAACATGATCTAGAACTTTGTAAAAATGTATATTCTTGGGGCCACCCAGATTTACTGAATCATAAACTCTGCTGGTGAAGCCCAGAAATCTATGCATTTACAAGCCCTTCTGGTGAGCAATTCTGAGTCACACTGCCCTAGGCAAATAGTTGAAGTCTGAGTAACACTGCAGTAGTAAATAATTAGGAGAACCACAGTCCAATTTGCCCATTAGAATCCTTTGAGGGGCCTTTACAACACATTGATGACACTACCCCAGCCCAAGTAATTTAGAGGATACCCTGGGTTGGTAGCTGACTATATTTTTTATAAGCTTCCTAGATGATGCTAGTCAATAACCAGGACTGAGAATTATTGTTCTAACACATGTTTCCACTCAACAAACTAAGAGATGAGTCCAGAAGGAACCTCGCTGAGAAATTTGGTACATTTGGCCATAGTCGCTGCATGATGGTACATACATTTAAAAGGAGCATCACTTACTTTGTTTTACTTCACTAGGTCTATCTGTTAAAGCGAGATGAGCAATGCTTTTCAATATTATTCAGAAATAAGTATTACTATCAACTAACATTTCTTTGGTCTATGACATAAATTTAAAATTTAATACAAAGAAACCTGATGATTGCAATTATGTTTGGTAAACACCTTACCTTACTTCCATATATAATAACCTTACTTCCATATATAATAACTTAAGACACAGGTGTCAAAGGCCACCAAGCATAAAAGTAGCAGTTCTATTCCCTTAATAAGGACAGGAAGTATTACAGTACAACAGTACTATAATGATAAGACAACAGCTTACAGTTACCATATATATCATCCTTTTAAGGTGGGTACTATAATATTTATTGGACAGTAGTAATTACTATTTAAAATGAGGACCCTAAGTTATTAGGAAAATTAAGTTTTGTTCAAAATATTTTGCTTCAGAATAAATAAAATAGTCAAAGACTACTCACACAGAACTCAAAAACCACTAGCTCAGAAGAAAAATGGGTAGGAAAACAAGTGGAATATGCAAAAGTTTGTCTTGTTTTGTTTTATTTTCCTAAGCAGGACACAACAATCACTAATTATATAAAAAAATAATTTTATTGAAATCCAATTATAAAGAATTTCTGTTCTGGGCACCTGGGTGGTTGTCAGTTAAGCATCTGACTTTGGCTCAGGTCATGGTCTTGGGGTCCTGGGATGGGGCCCCAAGTTGGGCTCTGTGCTCAGTGGGGAGCCTGCTTGTGTCCTCCTTCTGCACCTCCCCCTGCTGGGGCTCTCTCTCTCTTTCAAATAAATAAATAAAATCTTGAAAAAATGTTTAAAGAAAAGAATTTCTGTTCCTCAAAAGTTAACTCTAAGAGAGGTAAAAGGCAAGATACAGACTAGATGATAATATTCAGTCTACATCTGACATTGGACTCATATCCAAATATCTCATAGCATACCATCTCACATTCAAATAACTCATAACACAAATCATTGAGGAAAGAACAAAACAAAAACAAAAACAGCAACCTGACCCTAAGCTGGGCAAAAGACTTGAAGAAGCACTCATAACAAGAGATCTAAATGACTGACAAACATATGAAAAAGTGGGGCACCTGGGTGGCTCAGTGGGTTAAGCCACTGCCTTTGGCTCAGGTCATGATCTCAGGGTCCTGGGATCGAGTCCCGCATCGGGCTCTCTGCTCCGCGGGGAGGCTGCTTCCTCCTCTCTCTCTCTCTGCCTGCCTCTCTGCCTACTTGTGATCTCTCTCTGTCAAATAAATAAATAAATAAATCTTAAAAAAAAACATATGAAAAAGTATTCCATAGTATTCCTAACAAAACCAAATTAAAACCACAGTGAGATTCTAATACACTCCCACTAGCATGCTCAAATGTTTAAGTTTATGTCTACACTATGGCCTAGCAGTTCAACTTCTAATATATACCCAAGAACAAATGAATGTAATAGTTCACCCAAAAACAAGGTCAAGAATATTCTGAGCAGATTTATTCATAATAGCTAACTTATGAAACAGGAAAAACACAAATGCCCATCAACAGAAGAATGGATAAACAAATACTAGCTTATACATTAAATGGAATACTACACATTGATTTTTAAAATACCCTACTTGACTATGTAGCATTAGGAATGAATTTAAAATGTTCTGTTGAGCAAAAGAGTCCAGATGCAAAAAATGGCATACGGTTTGTGTCCATGCATATGAAGAACAGGCAAAACTAATGGATGGTGAAAAAGTTTAGAATAAGAATAAGGGTTGCCTTGCATGAAGGAGAAGATGAAATGAGAAGGTGATGAAGGTGCATTCTGGAATGTTGGACGTATTCTATATATTAATCAGAGGTGGTTATATAAATACATAGAGATTAAGATTAGTGCACTGTGTGGTATGATCTAACAATTAAAATTAAGATAAAGGAGATAAGAACAAGCATAATCAATCCATCTTCAAAAGGCAGCATTTAAAATAATTCTACCACCAGCAGTTTTATTGCTTATGGAATTAAAAACCAGTTATCCAAAAAATGAGATATCTTCAGGATTTTGTCCCATCATTGGCCCCCATGAAAAATATCTCAAATTAGTTTTCTCAAGTTCTTTCTCAAGTATCTATCTATATCTTATGTATCTTCCATCTCCCTTGACTATTCATATAAACTATTTCATCTGAAAAGCAGACATATTCAACCTCACCTTAATTTCCTCTCTAGTTTTTGGATGTTAAAATGTGTCAGAATAGAATGGCAATAGCCATGCCTCTACTTACTTTATAATGATGAGGCAAAAGGAGACTCTTTTAAATTCTGGGTATGCACAGTTCTATATTGAGTAAAATTTATCACCTCTGTAATCAAGTTCTTAGTGTATATTCATATATAAATAAATGTTGAATGTACAGCTTTAAATATTGATGTTGCTGCTCTTAGACTGGTCAAGGCAGAAGAGGGTAGAACATCATTCTCTTAAATTGACACCAGCTGCTTCTTAACAATCACCACGTGCATTCTTATCTTCCTAGCCAATCACAAGCAGACTCCTTAAAAGCAAACATATGCTGCCCATTTATAGTAATTTCTACATGAAAACAGGTTTATTAAAAACAACTTAAGCTTTGCCAACACCAAACATGTGCTTCCAGAAAGATTTCTGCCTCAATTGTACTATGATTTGTAACTCCATATACCTAATACCTCAAAAAAAAAAAAAAAAAAAAAAGTAATATCCTTCCTTTAAAGGGCCTCACAAACATAGTTTTTCATTCTGTGTTTATTCTCCGCATACCTGTTTGAATGTGTGGTATTCATGTGTATCCTTTTCAGAGGGCAGAGGACACTCATCTTAGTGGAACATAACACTAAATAATACCAAATCTACTGCCTTCCCATTTTAAGTTGAGCATGATTTTAGAAATAACCTCCAGTCTAGCATACTGGTTACAGAAGCCAGGTTGCTTGGGTTTAAGAGTTAAAAAATAACTCAATAAACCGATAAATGGTATTATTTCTGTTGTTGATATTACTATATTACATAACAAAGCAGATAGCTATCATTCAGAAACCAAAGATGCTGGCTGGCATCTTTAAGTCTATAAATTTTAGTTATATAAAATCAGAAGGAAATTGGAGAGACTAAAATTCTAATTCAGAGTGTTTGCTATTCTAAAGTATTTGGGGAGAATAAATAATTCAATTAAAATAAACGCAACATGCCATTTATATTTCACTGATATTTTTGAAATCCATTCCAATGTTGAACCTTTGTTGTATATAGAAGAAAAAAAATCACCTTACATTCCTTCATGTCATCTGAATTTCTGCTACATCTCTATATTGTTAAAATGATAAACTCCCTCTACCAAAGAGTTATGAAATAAAACTCTAAATCACTACTGTAAAGACAATATTTATCAAACTATCTATGTCTTATGCAATTCATTCTCTACTTCAAAAGTCAGCATTTGTTTGAAAGTTGTAGGAAGCCCAGAGAGAAGTCCTTGAATCCAGACTATGTCAAATTGCTGTAAGATTGGAGGATCTTCCCCACTCTGGAGACAAAAGAAGACTTATCATTATGAAACTATGTGAATATCTTTTATTTTTCTATCTTCTTCCAGGAAGAATTCTGAAAAGTCATTTTCTAGTTCAGCAGGAAGAGGATCATGTGTTCATATATCCATCTTGAGCCTGTCATGGCATTTTTAGTGTTGTTTTCAAGAGTAATAAGGCCCATAAAATGTCAGTCAAAACCCACCACCAGCAGGGAATGTGTTGGAAGCTGTTACATAATCAGCATGCCTGTTTCAGCACAACACAAGTGGCATTTTTCATGTCAATACTGAATTCACAACTTTAAATCTCAGATTTCCTGTGCATCCGGGTTGCCACAGAAGGCAGGACTGTGGCAGTCTGAGCAGCCTGAGTCAAAACCCAAGCGTCCTATTGCCTAATGCAGAATGAGTCATTTCACTCTCCTCGGTCTCCTTCTCCGGAGTAATAGAATTATCAGGAGGAGGCATGAGGAAAGGGCAAAGCAGGGCACTTCTGACAGCTGCAGAAAAGACTGAAGAAACTCAGCCTGTGCAAGTACTCAGATTCTCTAAGCTGACCTTCTTCCCAAACTCAAACTTCAATGCTGCTGATACAGTATTATTCAATAATCTCTACCTGCCCACCCCAGCCTCATTTACTAGAAGACCAGATGCCCACTGCACTGTACCCTGGGTTTCTATCATAGTTGGGGGGAAAAAAAACACATGTGGTACCAGTTTTCAATTTTATTTCTGAAGTAACACCAGTTAAGACATTATGATGACCTAAGTCCTATACTATTCTATAAATTGAAGGTGGAAAAGACCTATTAGACTAGCACACTACCATCTCCTAATGTGCTTTCTCATAGCATATTCTCCAAGCAAGTAAGATATTAAATGATTTGGGCAATGGAGCTTCTTCTTGAGTTTTCTACCCCAAGTTTTAGTTAACAGTTTTATGGCTATGGAATTATATTATGGGGTATTCCCTTATGAGGTGATGGTGTGGGGAGAGGGAAAAATAAAAGTAAATAAACAGGAGCAAAAGCACTGGTAAATATTGAGAGGGGTGGAGGAAGAAGAGGAAGTGGAGGAGGAAGAAGAGAGAAGGAGAGGAGGAAGTAGAAGAGGCAGAAGTGGGGGGAAAGGAAGTTGAAGAGGAAGAGAGGAAGTAGAGTAGGGGGAAAGGGGAAGTGGAGGAGGAAGAAGTAGTGGAGGAAGAAGAAGAGAAAGCAAAGGAGGTAGAAATGGAGGAGGAGGAAGAGGAGGAGAATGAAGAGAAGTAAGGGGGAGAGGAAGTGGAAGAGGGGGAAATAGGAGCAGAAGAATAAAGAGGAAGTAAAGGAGGTGAGGTGAAGAGGGTAGAAAGTGGAGGAGGAGGAAGAGGAGGAATTGGGAGGAAGGAAGGAATGGAGAAGGAGGAAGAGGAGTAATTGGAGGGAGTGGAGGAGGAGGCAAACATCATAGAGAAAGAAGAGATGGAGAAAGAAGAGCTGGAAGTAAAAGGGGGGAAAAAAGGGAGAAGAAAGCCAAGAGGAAGAAAGGAAGAAGGAAGGAAAGAAGAAAAGGAAGAAGCAGGAAAGGAGGAAGAAGAAAACAGGAAGAAGGGAGGTATGCTTTTCGTCGAGTTCTGTTTGCTTGATATTTCCACACATCTCTTATAGTATAACTTTTTCTCCCCTTGTCTCATAGAGCATCAGTTACTCAGAAAGTACTTCTGAATTTCTTGAAACTTTGTAATATACTATGAAGGAAGACTCTAAATAGTTATTCCTATTTTCATACAGAACAAACACTTGTTTAGAGTTTGATTCTGTAGCTCCCTTACCTTCACTCCTTCATGTGATTTCAATCATGACACTTTCCTAATGACGTAAGAAATTCTCTACTTGTAGTATATATCTCTTCTTTTACTAGACTTTTAGTTTAAAAAAAAAAAAAACCTTATTCAACTCTTAAATGGATGGAATTTTGTATCCATTGATGCAAAATTGAACTAAAAGCCAAAAACACACATGCACACACATGCACACTCACTCACTACATTTCAAATTCTAAAGCACCATGGATCATAGGATGCACCAGTATTTTATGTACCACTAAGAAAGAAAGAAAAAAAAATTACTCCTTAATGTAAGGCATACTATCAATCACAAGATGTGGCCTGATTTCAGACTGTTTATAACATTACCCCAACCATAAGAAAGCATTAGACAAAGCCAAATTGAGAGACATTGCATAAAACAACTGACCAGTACTCTTCAAAGTCAAGGTCATCAAAGACAAAGACAGAAATGGTTATAGAGTGGAGGAGACTAATAAGAAATAACAACTAAATGAAATAAATTTTAGATCCTGGATAGGTTCCTGGAGAAAGAGAGAGAGGGAGGGAAAGAAGGCAGGAAGGGAGAGAGGGAAGGAGAAAAAAGTAGAAAAACTGGCAAAATTTGACTAAGGTCTGGAGTTTAGTAGATATTATACTAATGTTAATTTCTTGTTTATGATAATTGTCCTATAGTTTCTAAGATACTAACATTAGAGGAAGTGGGACGAGAAAGATATTTAAAAAAAAAAACCTCTTGGAATTATTTTTGCAATTTTTCTGGAAGTCCAAAATTAATTCAAAAAAGAACATATCAAAACTCCAAAAAATGTGTATCTTAGAATCATTTAAAACCAGTATCTTATAATTCTGTAGAATTAACAGTATCAATTGTTCCCAAATGTTCATGTACTTGCAAAATTTGTTCATTATTTGAAGACCAAGATGGTGTGGTGAAGATTGCCCTGGGCCAGGGCAATCCTTGACTTTCAGCATTGATTCGGATCAAAATTCACAGGACACATCCTATAATTCCTCAAAATAATCACTTTGGTTCTTAGTTTCTTCAGTCTGTAAGATAAGGTTTTTAGACTAAGTGGTTCTTAAGAGCCACTTCACTTCTAATACTCTCAGGATCTCTGCTAATAACCAAGCAGAATATGTAAAAAATGTCGCCATTACCTGAAATGAGCCAAAATGATTCATATTTTTTTAAAGTGCATGTATACCTATCTACACATTCATACTGTCACAAGCACAGAGTTCTCTCTATATAACGGGTATAGAATAAGCTACATCATGGTGAAAACCATGTCTACTCTGTGTTCACTGAGTGCTTAATTTATCCATAGCACATAAAGATGCCAGGTGTTATTAGTGTGAAATAAAACTCAGCAATTTTTAGTAAGACTAGCACTGTTCCAAACCACCCTCTCAGAGAAGGAATCAAGCAGTCAGAAATGTGAGTGGAGATGTATATTTTATTAGCTGCTCACCTTTTCCAGAGTCTCTATTTCTGATATTCAGTCAATTTATATTAATTGATAAAAAGAAGTCACTAAAATAAAGTGCAGGTGGTGTTGCAGAAAAGGCCCCACTGAAAAGACAGAAAGCCTTACTGATAAGAAGTTTTCCTAGATTCTATATGGAATTCTAGCCCCAGAAATGATGAGAAACCAGCTTGTTTTTGCCTTGAATTTTTTTTTTAAGATTTTTTATTTGACAGAGAGAGAGAGATCACAAGTAGGCAGAGAGGCAGGCAGAGAAAGGTCGGAGGGGAGAGGCTCCCTGCTCAGCAGGGAGCCTGAGGTGGGGCTCAATCCCAGGACCCTGAGATCATGACCTGAGCCGAAGGCAGAGGTTTAACCCACTGAGCCACCCAGGTGCCCCTGGGTGAATTGAATTTTTCAGTAAAGGTGAGATGATGAGAACTTTTTAAGGGACACAGTCAAAGACAATCTAAGAATTTACCCTTTTAATAACAATCTTTGTGCAAAAGGCACACAAAATGCCAGATGGATTGTAGCATATTAATCTTTCGTATTAAAAAGAAAAAAAAAAATCTTCTTTTCCATTATCCTCTAAGGCACAGATGAGCTTCCAAAGCTAACAAGACAAGGAAATTTAGTTCCAAACACCAAATCATTAAATCTAAAAGCAAGAGACAGAGCCTTTCCTCCTGGAAAGGCTGTGAGCAGGATGATTTGGGGACCTTCTGTTGGGGAAGGAAAATGCCACTTTCTCTCCCAGTTGATTTAAAAAAGCATTCACAGTAGTGGTATTTTCTAGGACTTCAATTTCAACATACGCTGAATAATGAGGGATAAGAACTGGCTGAGGAAGGGAGGAAGCAAGCTTCCCAGTCAAGGGTGTGGTGTTGAAGAAGACACCATGACTATGGGAGCAGTAGACACAATGATATGTAAATTGAGGTGGTTGATTTAAACTGAGTCAGGAATGGTGAGTAAAGTAGGGTTGACACCCAGCCTTCTGTTCCCTTGCTCTTCCCAGGCTCTTGGTCTCTTTGGGAAGGAACTTCCGACAGGAGACATGCCCCTGAGTGAGACCAGGAAGATTTCCCAGTGAGTAATCAAGTGAAACAGTCTTTTCTGAGCTCTTCTTGTTGAAGGTGGGGCTGTCTGTGGCCTCTGGTCTAGACCCAAGGCTACCTCTTGCAATAAATCAATTATTACAAATGGATTTTCTAGCTGTGGCCTTTTGGAAGCCAGACAAGGAGCTGGAAGCACTAATTCTGTTTGTGGATTCTCTTTGTGAGTGAGGGCCCTGAAGTTCTACATCTCTATAGCACCTCAATTCAAGACATTCAATCCTCTTTTATTCTAGACTGTGTATGTATGCTAGATCTTTATTTCTTGGTTCATGTGTACTGGGGGACTGCAAGAAGAAGAAGGAATAAAGGTGGTGGAAGGGAGAGCTAGGGTGGGAATATGGAGCTGTAGGAGTGTGGAAATAATTAAACACCAGAAGAATCACTGCTGACAGTTCTCATACACTTTCTACGTGTGGCGCTATGTACATGTTGCAACCAACTATTTGGATAAACAAAGATCACTTGGAGGACAACCAGACTAACACCTACATAAATTCAGCCTCAGTTCACTGAGGCCTGAAGTGAGGGGAAAGGGAAATATTGTGCAAGGATTCTTAGGTGTAGTCTCTAGACCAGCAGCATCAACAACCTGGGAACTTGTTAGAAATGCAAATTCCCAGGTCCTACCCCAGGCAAACCTAATCTGAAATCAGGGTGTGGGGCTCAGGAATCCGTGTTTGAACAAGGTTCAAATCAAAGAGCAAAGGGTGTTTCGGAGAAATGGCCTACTAGACGAAATTTGACATTTTCGATTGGGGGTGGTTTGCATACTGGTTTGGGATACTTGAGGGATAGGGTGTGGACATGGGGAATACACAAGAGTAAAACCTGGCTCATTAACAGGTTTTCCAGATGCTCTAACAGTGGCCTTGGTGCCAAAGAAAACAATGGTGGCCCTTGTACAGAACCTAAGACTGGGTGGGAGTGCCAAGACTTGGTTTAGAAATGCAAATCTTGGTTTACCAGTTCAGACTAGAGTAGAAATCTGCCAGTTCAAACTTTGGAAGCAGAACAGAAGAAGGAATCTGAAGAGGAATGAAGAAAAAAAGTCTCATATCTCCTCATCTGTGTGTCTGAATATCTGGACCTTTCCAGAAGCTATCTTGACCCAATGCCAAGAGCCTCCCACTCTTAAAAGAGATTTCTCATTGTTTATAAATCATCCCATCATAGTTCCAATGTCGTGGGTACAAAAATGTACCTGTAAATCACATGAATCCAGGTGTTCCTTGCCTGTTAGGAACTTGGAAATAGAAAGATGACACATAAACCTATCAGCAGAAAATCAGTGACTGAGTCCAACCTCAGATTCAGTAAGGGAGAACTCAAAAAGTCTAGTCCCCAGCTACTTTGTAGAACTCAGTATGAAGCCTGGACAGGCCTTGGAACTATGAACGGAGGACAAGAGTGAATGTCAGAATGTCAGAGTATGATCAGAGGAAAGCAAAGGAAGAATCAATTAAAATTATTATTTTGATTGAAAATTAGATACATATTTCAATAAAATCACACAGAGTCAAAGTGAAAACAAAGATGGAGATGGCAAGTAGATGAGAAACTCAGTAGTCCAGTGACAAAAATGAAACTTTCCATCTCCATGTAAAACCATAGTGGAGAAATACATATTAAAGAAATACCATGGTACCTGTTCCCACAGGAAGAATATGGAAAATCCCTAACATATTCAATACTCTTGTCTCTCTCCAGCCTGGGGCAGATATCACTACCAAAGCCTTCTCTCCTTCCCTGCTAAGTAAACACTCAGCCTCAGAGTTCTCAACACCAGCAGCCAATAGCCACTACTAATGGATCAGAATTGCTAGTTCATCCTCTATGACTTGCTGCAGTGGGCCGGCTCTGGCAAGCTCCTTCTGCTCCCAGCTCTGCCTCTCATCCCTTTGCCCATAGGAAGCCTCTGCCATATAGTGTCCCAAAGTGTATGGACTGATTAGTACTTGCTATTATAATTCCAGAACAGACCAACAAATAATTATATAAAATGTGTGTTTTATTTTAATCTCTTTTTCAATGTTTTACATACACAGATGCACTTCCTGGCTCAACAAAGGGGGGGAAATAAAAATCAATTATTCCGGAATTACAACAAATAAATCTATGTATTTATGAAAGTGCATGGTACCTGCAGAGATCGTATACGTGTATCCCAAATTATGGGGTATTCTCATGGTGGTACACAATAAGTATTTTTTTTTATTTTTATAAAATTAAAGTGTTTTTATTGCAATGATTCTTTGTGTTTTTAATGCACAAAATATAAAAATAACATCAGACCTCTGAATTCACTGTGGATATTATTGCTTGTGTCAAGGATAAGTGAAAACAAAGCAAACATTTACAATAGCTTAAACCAAAATATTAAGCAAATAATAGTGCAGGCAGCAGAAGTATTGCAGGTGGCATGTGGCTGGCTGAAGCCCAAGAAATGCTGTTATATAAATGTGTACACATGTGTTGAGTCTCACCTAATTTCACTGCTGACTTACTATGCCTTAAGGAGAACATGCCAACTGCCCAACAACACAGTACTGACATCTCCAACTGCCCCCCAGTTAAGTGCAAAGTTACCCTTGCCTTCTAAGAATTGCTTGCACTAAAATTTGATGATTTAAAAACAACTAACTCGTGAACTTAGCTAAAACTCAAGAGGTAGAAAAGCTCAGCCCTTTATCTGACCCATTATCTACAATTAACCTGGTTATGTCCTCAGCCACAACTAACTAGTGTCACCCCCAATTAACTTTCCCAGACAGGTTTTCAATTAGCACTAACAGTTCAAACTACTAAAAAACAACAGCACAAGGTGGCATGGTAATAGGACTGCTTCCAATACTATTAATTCACTCTGACAACTGACAACAACAACAAAATCCTAGGGAGAATAATAAAAACCCTGTTCTATTTTATCTTTGCCACTTGCAATATGGACCCTCCTTAGAGGTCTAATTTATTTGACATGTTTTGAGAAACCATTTTTATCATCCCATATCTGAATTATATTCATTTTTCCCCCTGTTTTAGAATAGTACCAGGTTTCCGTTTGTCAGAAGCATTTGTCATTGAGTGGTGAGGTTACATTGCAAGAGATGTCATAAGCACGGGTTTGTCACCACCTGCCATATTCAATAAACCTCAAGGTAAGCACTAGGTTATAGGGCAAGTAAGCAAGGTTTTTTCCTCCTTCCTGCCTAAGCCACGCGTTAATTTGTACATATAAAAGTCAACCTCAGTTTTCAATCTCAGTACTAGATAAAAATTATGAGAGTCTAAATCAATAGAAACTTCACATGAGTTACCAAAATCCAGCTAAAAGTCATATTTAGCTTGACCCACATAATTTTTTTGCTTTCCTTTTAGAAAAACAGATTTAAAAAAAAAATATTCTACTATCAGCCATATCATGAAATTTCCAGGTAAATCTGAAATAAGTGATTGTGGGCTTTCTCTTTCTGGAATCCCTTCTTTGATCCCTCCTGGGCCTCGTCCTTGTTCACTCCCTCCTCTTGCCTTCAGCTCTCTTAAGAGGCTAGTCACAAGGCTGGGGCCCACTCCAGCCCCAACCTCAGGCACTGATGAAAATTGAAGAGAGATCATGATGCGTTACAATTGGGAGTCTCAGAATTATAAAATCTGCAAGACAGAAAGTAATAATCTCCAAATGGCGAAATTTCAGGGCAGCAGTGGGAGAAGAGGGAACCTTGGTAGGTGAGGTGGTAGAATTCACATGCTTTTTTTCTTTTCTTTTTTTTTTTTTTTATTCACATGCTTAAGAAATGGTTTCTCTGTACACGGGCCCGGGAAAAGAAAAATATACCTTCTACTTGGGATGTGCTAATGAATACACACCTAATAGCATCTACATCATAATATATGATCAGAGGTGCTTGGGTGGCAGAGTCCGTTAGTGTTTGGCTCTTGGTTTCTGCTTGGGTCCTGATCTCAGGGTCCTGGGATCAAGCCCTGCATCAGGCTCTGTGTTCCGTGTGGAATTTGCTTGAGATTCTCCAGCTCTCTCCCTATGCCCCTCCCTCTTGTGCTCTCTCATATAAATAAATAAAATCTTTTAAAAAATATATGATCAAACTCATCTGTGTAAAGGTGCTAGGTATGAAGATCATGGGATATCAAACATGGTGAGGAGGAAATGGACAAAGTTGATGGTAATTATAACTACTGTATATAATTCCATCTACATTTTACAGATTAGGAAACTGAGGTCTGGGAAGATTTCCCCCCCACCCACAATGTTCCAGTTCACCAAGATGACTACGAATCCCAGCTTTTTTTTTTTTTTTTTTCCCATTTTCCCATAATTCGTTTCCCCAAAGATCTATGGGTAGGTACAAAGAACACAGCATTTGAATATACCTTGTATCTTCAAGTTCTGTTTTATATCCAAAGACGGCCAGGTTGAATATTTAAACAAAAAAGGGGCTAAAAGGTGCTACCACTCTGTAAATCAGACCAAAGGGATTATGAAAAAATTGTTTATAACCTGGCCCAGGTATTGACTTCATTTGAAAAGCTTGTTTGTACACATCAGTATCATTATGACAAGTTTGTTTTAACACAACAAGTCTATACCTAGAACATGTCATGTCAACGACACAGAAAAACAAAGACAAAAAACCCAATTACTGCATTAGAACTCTGAGAACTTAAGTATTTGTACCTCTGCCCCTCTGGGAGTTAGAAGCTAAATGGGCTAAGCATCAAATTAAAAAGCACAGGTATTATGCATTCTAAATGGACACCCACTAACCTCATAAATACTGAGACTAGCGGCTGTTTCTAGTGCTGGATACATTGTAGGCAATTAATTTTGTTTATGGATTGGCTACAAGAGAATTCAGCAAACTCACATCAAATACTTTTCTAGTGCCCTAATTTGCAATTTGGAAAACCAGGAGTAACAATTGTTCCTTTAGAAATCAAAGGAGGACTTTGGCCTCAGAACTCCCCAGGTTCTAGCCTTTAAAGCTATTTTCTTGAGAGAATTCTGTGTGACAGACACTACAACTGCTCAGCTGATGGGTCAGAGCACTTTCTTTTTCTCCATTATAACTTTATTAGAGAATGAATACTGCTCAATCTTTGAGGGCACAACTTTATGGGAGATAGGGACCCTTCAGAGTTTATGGAAAGGTCAAAGCTGTCCTAAAAATGGCCAATGAACCCAATAAATTCTTGACTCAGAGGTCCAATTAATCTGCGTTTCATCATCTCATTTAAAAATAAAATGGCTAAGCCTACTTTTCCTGGCCTATTATTTATTAGATTTCAATAAAGAAGCTTGCTTTTCATTAAAATTTTGTCACAAGCCACCCCATACTGTGCCTTTCTCTTGCAAAAGCATTTTCAATTTTTCCCTCCTTTCTTGAAAAAGAAGTAATTTTCAGCTTTTTCTTTCTTGCTACCTTCTCTCTCTGTCTCTATCCCTGAATCTTTAAAGAAGCAACCAATAGAACTACTTCCTTTTTTGTTGTTTTAAAGAAATATGCAACAAGTATACTTTCTTTTATTTTTTCTAGCAAGTCACATTCCTCCAAAAAGAAGGATTTAGGTACTGAATCTCACACTTCCTTGTTTGTGAAGACTTGAATTAAAAAATCATTTCTAGGTGAATAACTCACAGTATAAAAAATCATATATATGTGTACATATCTATATGTACATACCTATATGTACATATATATACACTTATATACATACATACACATAAATATATACACATACATACACATATATACACACATGTGTATATATAGTTCACAAAATGTATTTTCACTGATGATATATGGTATGGAAAGATCAGGCAAATATTATAAAACTCACCTTTTAAAGATTATACAAGTAACCAAAACTTTTTATGGGATACTAACTAAGGTTATGAACTGCCAGTGAGACATGTGCATTGCTTTTGAAGGAAGATAGTACTGGCATTAGCTACTTAAATATTAATAAGCTGCTTTCTGTATAAGGTCAACTTAGAAGAGAGCAAGCTCAGAAAACATAACCACCATCCAAAATCTCAACTTCAATTAAACTGGAAATATAATATTCAAGACCTCTTTCTGAGCATAGATCTTAGCACTTCAAATACACTGGAACACAATTTTAATAACAGATATAAATTACATTTCCTTTGAACTATTAAATGGCAACATTATGCTCAATTTCTTTACACTTAACCATGAACCTCAACTCATGTAATCAAACAAAATCAAACCGATATAAGACATGCTCAGCAAGTGGTGGGAACCAGGAAGCTGAATTTCCATTTCTTTTGTCTGTACTTTACAAAACATGCAAATTCCATGCACAGTTACCTAGAATTGGGACTGCAATCTGACAGCTTGAGCAAAATTAATTTGAAATAAAGAAAAATAGTAATTTGTGAAACCCAGGGCCACTGGTAAGTTAGACACACAGGGAAAGGCAAGGCAGTGTGGGACAGGCCTTGGGGATTGGGAATGCACTTCTAATAAAACCTTGCCTCTCCACATCAGCTATTTTCTGTTAAATTGTGGGTAATGAGCCTGGAGAAGAGACTGAGAGCTTAGCTCTAAAAGGGAGGGAGGACGCTTTATTCTCTGTCATTAAAAAAAAAAAAAAAAAACAGAAAAAAAACACAAAAGGAAACATGGGGCAAGATAAGAGACATTGAGGGAAATAGGGCTGGAAAGCAAAGGAACTCATGTAGAATGCCTTCCTTCCTTTCAGGAAGGCAGAAGAGACTACCTTTTGAGCACTGAATTGTCATGATTTTATGAACTTGGAAAATATGGAAATGGCTCCACACAGCTATAATGGAGAAGTGAGTTGCTTAGGTTACTTTACTCATATTAGTTGGGTTTGTTTCACCCAGACTCTGGAACAAATGCTGTCCTCAATGTCCTGAAGCCCCAAAGCTACATCAGAAATGATAACTATGTGGCACATGTACTACCCCTCCTCTTTTACTTTTTTTTACCTCATATCCAAGGCAATCAAGCATGATAGTATTTCTTATTGAGCTGATGATATAGAGCCTCAGAATCCCTCTCAACACAGTGCCTAAGTGGACCTTCCTAGTTAATTAAAGGAGGTACCTGAGATGAAATCTTGTTATCACTATTGAGCAAAGCACAAGTCTTATTGTGAACTTGCTTTGCCATTAAAAGTGTTCCTGCTTCTGCACCCATGGTGAGATAGCTACTTAACTCAGTCCTATAAGGACTGGAGTTTTTTCCTCCTGAACTTCACTATCTTTATGTATAGGCATCTGATACCTGCTCCCATACCTCCTAGACAGCAACCATGCATCCAGAGCTGGCCCACTCATAAGAACTATAGACCATTGAAGTACTTCTACTCTTCCAAACCATAATCCTCAAGACTCATTCCCCAACTGACTTCCACTGATACACAGAGAAATCTGATGTTGTAGTCAATGAGCTATACTGATTTTTTACACGCAAGCTTCATACTAAAGGAAGATGGGTTAAATTTGAATGGTTCCCTGGCAATGTGGCAAACAAACAAACAAAAACAAAACAAATAAACAACAAAAACAACAACAACAAAAAACAAAAAATACAAACCAGACCCAGTAAACCAATAAATCATCCTTAGCCTTTCAATGACTGCAAGTCTGAAAACTATACTCTGAATCATCAGGTTCTCCTGACCTCAAGTTTCCTGCTAAAGAGAGTCTTTAGAACACTTTCCCTAAAACAGGCCCTGCATTAGCCCTGAGACCAAGAAAATGTCTCTAGGAATGTCAAAAGCTACTTCTCTCAAAATTTTAGACACTCCCTTCAATGGAGACCCTGAATCCAGAGGCAGTTGAGGGTGTAAGCTTGGAACCAGGGTCTTACTCCCCAGAAATTCCTGTTCACTAAGTAGGTGAACCCCTCTAAACCAATGAACCTACCAAAACTATATCTCCTGTAGTCCTACATATATCCCCAGGTCTTATTGAGCTTCCTGGTTCAGTGATGGAACCAAATCTCTGGCCTTGGAGAGATCATACTTACTTTGATGAAAGCATCTAGAGTCCTAATGTTTGAGCCCTGCCATGAAACCTCGGATTCATTTATTTCTTCTGAATCCTGAGATCTTAATCCAAATATTCCTTTAGGCCCAGGAAAGACTGTCAGCCATGTCCTATAATGGAAGAGACTGATGGAAGAATCATCTGCCCTGGACCAGATGAGCAGAAGGTGGTCCATAATAAGTATCCAGTGTCTGCAGACAGCATAAGTCTGGGAACCCAACTTGGGTCATTCTAGTAGCCTAGAATGACAAAACTCAACCTTACCATTGCCTGAGTCCCAAGAGTTGTCTACCCTAACAAAACCCTGACTCTTATCTTCAGCCTGGCCCCAAGTTTTCAAGAGTTAGATTTTTTCAGAAATCAGATACCAAGAGCCAATATGTCTCTTCGTGCCAAAATTTCAGCTGCAGCAACAACCTCAGAGATGTTCAAGAAGGGACAACAGGAGCAAACGTGATAGAAAAATCCTATATTTGTCCTTTTATGCACTTGAGTTAAAATCACAACTCTGTGACCTTTGCCAAGTTGCTTAGTTTCTCTGAGCTTCAATTAAATAAGGGTGAAGTAGAAAAATAATAAGGATATAATAGGGTTGTTGAGGTCCTTAGAGATAATATATGTTGAGTGCTGGGCACGTGGCAGGCACTCTCAACAATCATACCTATTATAGCAGTCTCCCACCAAAGTATAAAATTAACAAATAAGCATATTTGAAACATAAGGCCTATCACAAAATAGGCACTCAAATACACATAGGGAAAAAATAATAACAAATAAATGGATGGATCCAGTCATGTTTGCTACTGTGCATAAGCAAATATATATTTTTTATTTATTCATTTATTTATTTATTATTTTTTAAAGACTATTTGTCAGAGAGAGACAGAGCAAGAACATAAGTGGGGAAAGCAGCAGGCAGAAAAAGAAGCAGGCTCCCTGCTGAGGAAGGAACATGATGTGGGACTCCATGCCAGGACCCTGAGACCATGGCCTGAGCTAAACCGACTGAGCCACCCAGGTGCTCTGAAGTGAATATTTTCTAAAAAGAGCCACGTTCACCAAGCACTCAGCTTGTCAGAGAACTGGAAATAGTTTTTATTCACTGTTAGTTTGATGCTTCAATTGAAACAAAGCAGTGATCTAAAATAATTTTATAAACGATTTCTGAAAATCCATCAAATCCACTTAAACTATGATTTTTGACCTATAAGTCACATCTGAACATTTATAGGGAACTCAATAATAAAACTCTGCCTTCAAAGGGCAGAAGAAATTCCTCAGAAAGTGGGCACTCTGCAATAGCTAACATAACACCCTCACTTGAAAGATGAATTTCTTCTGCTAAATGATAATGTATCATTTTTATGCTGAACTTTAATTGGAGTTAGAAATTCCAAATTTAGATATGTAAAGACTATCTCTGAAAAGTCAATTCCCTTTTCGGGCACCCACATTTGAGTTTTGATTGTACAGAGGAAAAATATCTTTCTGGAACTGAAGTGAACACTATCGTTGGTTAAATGTGTGGCCAGTGGCAAAGAAGAGCCAAATCCCTAAAGCATGATTCTGACAGTTGTATTCATTGCTGCGTGGCTATCAGAGTGAAAAGTGTGCATATTTTCTCTAACTAATGACTATTGAGCCTTCAATTTTAGAGTATCTCAAAACAGAGGAGAGAGTGCTTTCACCCCCCGATGATCCCAGCTACTCTTATATGTAAAAAGATAATTCTGATTATACACAAAATGTGCTTTGTAATAATGTCAGTCTGTTTTGCAGGCTCCTAAAAGGAAGGTATGCTCCGTCAACCTGACTACCATTTGAGTCAAATGGCTTTGAACTGAGTTCAAATCCCAGTTCTTGTTCTTAGTAGAAGTTCTACCTCGGGCAAAGTACTTAATGTCAGTCATAAAGCCTTAGTTTCTTAAATATTCATTTGGGTACTTGTCATCCTTTGTCCTCTGTCTGGCTACCTCAATGCATTCTCTGTGATCCTCTGTCCTGCTCTGTGCCCGGGGAGGCTGATTCTGTGTTTCAGAGTCACAGGTCAACCGACAGAGGACACCAGCAAGAGATCAGAGGATGGGTATATGTTTCCATTAGGGCTCCTGGGAACAGTCAAAATCTTTTTACTGTGAGTATCTTTGTCACCCCATTTCTAAGGCCTTAGATTCACTGGAAAGATGAAAGGAGATCCTGTATGCAAAGCACTTGGCAAAGGCCTGTCACGAATGATGAGTGATAGATGTTGCCCATGTTCAAAGCCAAAATAAGCAAATGGTGTTTGAGCAGTGTCCACAGCTAGTGAAGAAGCTGATTGAAATAATGCCACCAAAGCAAAGGTAACAGTTTCAACTAAGTGTGAGGAAATGAAATATTTGTTTCACAGCCATTCCTTTCCCCTTCAAGTATTTGCCCATTGTCTGTTTAGCATACTCCAAACCCTCCTTTGATAAAATTCAAGGAAAAAGATTCTCTCCTGAAGAGCAGTCAGAGCAAAATAAAATCACTGTCCAAAAGGACTGCAATTAGCTGTGGGGGGCATGGGGGAGGGGGCAATGTGGCTTGTGACAGGAGCTCTGTGCCAAAGGAGAGCTAGATTGAGGAAACCTAATGACAGCCCTGTGACACCCTGGGGCAGTTGCTCTGGAGTATGTGGGTAAGTTGCTCCTTGTAGGTTCAGGATGTGAAAAACAAGATCAGAAGTGTTGATGAGATGTAGAATGCTGTATTTGTGAGTTCCCCTAAATATCTGAGACAGATGTAAGTAAATACAGAGATTACAATTTCATTGCACCTTGATAGTTAGACACTGGGTCAGCACTGGACCACTGGGATCATGGTTTTAGAAACACAGCCCAAAGGCTGAAGAATCTAATCTCTCTGATACTTCAGTCTGTTCCACAACCAAACTACCCAAAAGGGATAATCTCGAGTATGAGTGCCTGGTTCCGTGGTTCTCAAAGTGTGGTCAGCAGGGCCAGAAGCAACCGCTTTACCTGAGAATGACTCAGAAATTCAAATTCTAGGGTCTCATCCAGACCTACCGAATCAGAATTCCATAGGTAAGGCCCAGAGATCTGTGCTTTAACAAGCCCGCCAGGTGATTCTGATGTACATTCAAATTTGAGAACCACTGTCTTGGCACAAATGCCTTAGCACCAGGACATATTATTACCATTAGTCACTTCTTGCTACCCACTTATTATGAATTAAATGCAGTGCTAAACCCTTTACTTGAATCACCACATTTAATATTTACCACAGCTTTGTGAGGTACATATTGCTGATGACTCCATTTAGGAAATAAACTGAGCATCATGGAATTCGCGGAGCATACCAAGGGCATGTTGCCAGTCAATGACAGAGACAGAAACTGAATCCACGCAGGCCTTCCCAACGATCCTAATCACTCCACCTTGATACTCCATAAGGAAAAAAGATGTAACCTCATAGAGCAAAATGCATCTTTTAAAGAGGTGCATTTGTTGAATTATGTGAAATTTTTCTGTAAGACTCCAGAGACTACTGCCCACGTTGCTCAGGGAAACTGGGAGCTTCTCTAACATGGAACTCCCACCAACCCTAAGATATGCTCTACTTTCAGAAAAGCACAAAGGGATATTTAGGAGACAAGGAATGAGCTGCACCAAGGATCTGGTGGCCAGATATATGGCCATCTGGAAGGCATCAAACATATAGTTTTTGAGTTGCCCAAATAACTGTTCTCTATCTCCACCAAAAATCAATCAATCAATCAGTCTATCTATCTATCTATCTATAAGACACACACACACACATACACAAATACACATACACACACACACACACACACACCAGAGTATATATATTGCTTATACTTTTATCAGAAATTGGGGGGAGAATATAAATTTGAATCTCTTTCCTCTTCCAAAAAAGAGATCAGACTGAATATAAGTGAATTTAAACAAAACCAAAACCCTAAACCCTAAAAGGGAGTTTCTGTAAATTACTCTATGGGGTATGCTGTTGTCTTTCACCATGAAGCTCTTACATTCTTTATTCTATATTGATAAACTGAGGTCTACTTTTACCTAGAGGAAACCAGTATCAACAGATGTTAATCTTACAATGATCAAGGCTTATTACTACATTTTTATTTCAGCACATTAAAAAACTTCAATATAAAGTAAAAATCCTACTTCAAATATTCTATGCTATAGAGGGGGAGAGGCAAGATAGGCAAGGGATAGCAGATTGAAATGCCATCAGATCCCAGGAGTTCAGCAAGATAGGTATCAAGCCATTCCAAACACCTACAAACTCAACAGGAGATAGAAGAGAACAAGAGCAGCAATTCCAGGAACAAAAAAAACGTCCACCTTCTCAAAGGTAGGATGTGCGGAAAAGTGAATCCAAAGTGACGAGAAGATAGACTGTGGGGGGAGGGGCCGGCTCCTGACAAGCGGCAGAGCAGCAAAGCACAAAATCAGAACTTTTAGAAGTCTGCTTCACTGAGGGACATTGCTCTAGAGGCTAAGTGGGGGTGTTGCCCTTGCAGGGACAGTGTGGGGTCTCAGGTCCTGCAGGGTCACAGAGAGATTGGGGGTGTGTAAGTGTGGCAGAGCTCCCAGATATTGGAGTGGGGAAGCTGACTACAGTGACAGAGCTGAAAAGTGAGCTTTCAAATTGGAGTTACCTTAAACCATGATGCAAGGAACAGTTGGACCACTGCTCTTTGAGCAGGGACCCCACAAGTGGCAGATCTGGAGAAACTGACCTTCCTCCTCTGGAAGAGCAGTGCAGCATGAATCTGCTGGGTTTGGAGACTCCAAACGGGGCTGTGCACCAGAGATAGAAATGCTTGGTCATGGGCCGGGTGAGCTCAGAGGGTGGCTGGAGACCCGGGAGAGGGGAGTGATTGGCTGCTTATTGCTGAGGGTGCATTGAGCAGTGAGGCTCCAAGGTCTTGGCTCTTCTGGGCCGGGGATTGGGAGGCCACCATTTTCATTCCCGTCCTCCAAAGCAGTATGGAAAGTTTTCAGGGAACAAAAGGTCGGAGAGCGAACCTGAGCAGATTACTTAGCCTGGTCTCTGGCAAGGGCAGTGCAATTCTGCCTCAGGTAAAGACATTTGAGAACCACTGCAACAGACCCCTCCTGCATAAGATCAGCAAGAACATCCAGCCAAGACCAAGCTCACCAATCAAGGAGAATAGTAGAACTCCAGAGTTAGGGGAAAACAATGCATGGAATTCATGGCATTTTCCCCGTGATCCTTTAGGCTTGCAAAGTTAAATTGTCTTAATTTTATTTTTTTTCTTATTCTATTTTTTAATGTTCCCTCTTTCCTCTTTTAATGTTATTTTAACTAGGTTAGTGTAACAATGCCTCTCTAAAAAACATCATTGTTATAGTCATATTTTATCTCTTCATTGCATTTAACATTATATTTTATATACATACAGGTTTTTTGTTTTTTTCCTAAAAAATGTTGGGATACAATTTCTTCTAATAGATCAAAATATACCCTAATCTACAACCTGGCTTTGTTCTCCAGCCTGACCACACTCCCTCCTCTTTTTGTTTTTTTTTTCTTTTCCAATGAACTTGTCAATTCAATTTTTAGAATTTTTTTTAAAAATTTCATCCTTACAATCATATTCCACTCCTTCATTGTGTTTACCCTTATTTGTGTGTGTATATATATATATATATATATATATATATATATAAGCTTTTCTTTCTTTAAAATTTTGGGAGGTAGTTTCTTCCTAAAATCAAATGGGTGGCTGTGTTCTATTCACCAGTCTAATATATTAGACTGGTGAATAGAAATTTAAAAATATATAACCTGGTGATTCACAGACCTGAACCCTTGGGGATAAAAATATATGTTTATAAAAAATAAAAAAATAATAAAAATAAAAATTAATATATATATATTTTATAATTTAAGATATATAATATAAAATATATATGTTATATATATTACAAAATATATATTTAATAGAAATATATATACATATACACACACATATATATTTTTTTAAATTTTTATTTCTTTTCTCCCTCTTTCTTCTCCCCCCACATTTGGATCTCTTCTGATTTCCTTAGCTTACATTTTCCTGGGGTCTTTGCCACCCTTTTAGTATTTTATTCTCTGTTCATATATTCTTATCTGGATAAAATGACAAGGCAGAAAAAACTCACTACAAAAAAAAAAAAAAAGAACAAGAGGCAGTACTGGCAGCTAGGGACATAAACAATAAGGACAATTAGAGTTCAGAACGACAATTCTCAAGATGCTAGCTGGGCTCAAAAAAGGCATGGGGTGACTGAGTGACTCACTGGGTTAAGCCTGAGCCAAAGGTTTCACGGTCTTGGGATCGAGCCCCTCATTGGGCTCTCTGCTTAGTGGGGAGCCTGTTTCCCCTCCCCTCTGCCAGCTTATGATCTCTCTCTCTCTGTGTATCAAATAAATAAATAAAATCTTTAAAAAAAAAAAAAAGGCATGGAGGATATTAGAGAAAGCCTGTCTGGAGAAATAAAAGCCCTTCCTGGAGAAATAAAAGAACTAAAATCTAAACAAGCTGTTTAAAAAGCTACTAATGAGGTACAATTAAAAATGGAGGCTCTTACTGCTAGGATAAATGAGGCAGAAAAGAGAATTAGTGATATAGAAGACCAAATGACAGAGAATAAAGAAGCTGAGCAAAAGAGAGTCAAACAACTACTGTACCACAAGGGGAGAATTTGAGAGATAAGTGATATCATAAGACAAAACAATATTAGAAAAATTGGGATTCCAGAAGAAAGAAAGATATGTAGCCAAGAATACTATATCCAGCCAGGGCTATCATTGAAAATAGAAGAGAGAAAAATGGTTCCAGGAAAAACAAAAATTAAAAGAATCTGAAAACACCAAACCAGCTCAACAGGAAATATTGAAAGGGGTCCTCTAAGCAAAGAGAGAGCCTAAAAGGAGTAGACCAGAAAGGAACAGAGACAATATACAGTAATAGTCACCTTACAAGCAATACAATGGCACTAAATTCATATCTTTCAATAGTTACCAAGAATGTAAATGTGGTAAATGCCCCAATCAAAAGACAGAGGGTATCAGAATGGATACAAAGTCAAAACCCACCTATATGGTGTCTACAAGAAACTCATTTTAGACCCAAAGACACCTCCAGATTTAAAGTGAGGAGGTGGAAAACAATTTACAATGCTAATAGACATCAAAAGAAAGGTGGGGTGGCAATCCTTACATCAGATCAATTAGATTTTAAGCCAAAGACTATAATAAGAGATGAGGAAGGACACTATATCATGCTTAAAGGGTCTGTCCAGCAAGAAGATGTAACAATTTTAAATATCTATGCCCCTAACATGGGAGCAGCCAACTATATCAATCAATTAATAACAAAATCAAAGAAACACATTGACAATAATACAATAATAGTAGGGGACTTTAACACACCCCTCACTGAAATGGACATATCATCCAAGGAAAAGATCAACAAGAATAAAGGCTTTAAATGACACACTGGACCAGATGGGCATCACAGATACATTCAGAACATTCCATCCCAAAGCAACATAATATACATTCTTCTCTAGTGCACATAAAACATTCTTCAGATAGATCACATCCTGGGTGACAAATCAGGTCTCAACTGGTACCAAAAGATTGGGATCATATCCTGCATATTTTCAGACCACAGTGCTCTGAAGCTAGAACTCAATCACTAGAGTAAAGTTGGAAAGTACTCAAATATGTGGAGGCTAAAGAGCATCATACTGAAGAATGACTGGGTCAAACAGGATATTAAAGAAGAATTGAAAAAAATTCATGGGAACAAACGATAATGAAAACACAACTCATGGCAAAGGGGATCCTGAGGAAAATATATAGTGATACAAGCTTTTCTCAAGAAACAAGAAAGGTCTCAAGCACACAACCTAACCCTACATCTAAAGGAGCTGGAGAAAGAACAGCAAAGAAAGTCTAAACCCAGCAGGAGAAGAGAAATAATAAAGAGCAGAGCAGAAATCAATGAAATAGAAACCAAAAGAACAGTAGAACAAATCAATGAAACAAGGAGCTGGTTCTTTGAAAGAATTAATAAGATTGATAAACCCCTCGCCAAACTTATCAAAAAAATAAAAAAATAAAAAGAGAGAGAGAAAGGACCCAAATAAATAAAATCATGAATGAAAGAGGAGAGATCACAACCAACACCAAAGAAATGCAAATAATTATAAGAACATTATGATCAAGTATACAACAACAAATTTGAGAATCTGGAAGAAATGGATGCATTCCTAGAGACATATAAACTACCACAACTGAACCAAGAAGAAATAAAAAATCTGAACAGACCCATAACCAGTAAGGAGAATGAAGGAGTCATCAAAAATTTCCCAAAAGCAAGAACCCAGGGCCAGACAGTTGCCCAGGGGAATTCTACTAAACATTTAAAGAAGAATTAATATCTATTCTCCTGAAACTGTTCCAAAAAAAGAAATGGAAGGAAAACTTCCAAACTCATTTTATGAGGCTAGCATGATCTTGACCCCAAAATCAGAAAAAGACCCCATCAAAAAAGAGAATTAGAGACCAATATTCTTGATGAGCACAGATGCAAAAATTCTCACCATAATACTAGCCAATAGGATCCAAAAGTACATTAAAAGGATTATTCACCATGACCAAGTGGGATTTATTCCAGGGCTGCAATGTTAGTTCAACATCTGCAAATCAATCAATGTGATACAACACATTAATAAGACGAAGAACATGAACCATATGATACTCTCAATAGATGCTGAAAAAGCATTTGACAAAATACAGCATCCTCTCTTGATCAAAACTCTTCAAAGTGTAAGGATAGAGGGTACATACATCAATATCCTCAAAGCCATCTATGAAAAACCCACAGTAAATATCACTCTCAACGGGGAAAAACTGAGAGGTTTTCCCCTAAGGTCAGGAACACTGCAGGGATGTCCAGTATCACCACTGCTATTCAGCATAGTACTAGAAGTCCTAGCCTCAGCAATCAGACAACAAAAAGAAATAAAAGGCATCCAAATTGGCAAAAAAGAAATCAAACTCTCACTCTTTGTAGATAATATGATACTTTATGGGAAAACCCAAAAGACTCCACTCCAAAAGTGCTTGATGTCATATAGGAATTCAGTAAAGTGTCAGGATATAAAATCAATGCACAGAAATCAGTTGCATTTCTATTCACCAATAGCAAGACACAAGAAAGAGGAATTAAGGAGTCAATCCCATTTACAATTGCACCCAAAACCATAAGATGCATAGGAATAAAGCTAACCAAAGAGGCAAAGAATCTGTACTCAGAAAACTATAAAGTACTCATGAAAGAAATTGAGGAAGACACAAAGAAATGGAAAAACATTCATGCTCATGGATTGGAAGAACAAATATTGTGAAAACGTCTATGCTTCCAAAAGAAATCTACATGTTTAATCCAATCCCTATCAAAATACCATCAAGTTTTTTTCAAAGAAATGGAACAAATAATCCTAAGATTTATATGGATTTTGATGGATTCTTATCCCACACTGAGGTCTTTCATCCATTTTGAGTCTCTTTTTGTGTGTGGTATAAGGAAATGGTCCAGTTTCATTCTTCTGCATGTGGCTGTCCAATTTTCCCAACACCATTTGTTGAAGAGACTGTCCTTTTTTCCACTGGACATTCTTTCCTGCTTCTTCAAAGATTAGTTGACCATAGAATTGAGGGTCTATTTCTGGGCTCTCTATTCTGTTCCATTGATCTATGTGTCTGTTTTTGGGCCAATACCATACTGTCTTGATAATGACAGCTTTGTATTAGAGCTTCAAGTCTGGAATTGTGATGCCACCGACTTTGGCTTTCTTTTTCAACATTCTCCTGGCTATTCGGAGTCTTTTCTGGTTCCATATAAATTTTAGGATTATTTGTTCCATTTCTTTAAAAAAAAAAGATGGTATTTTGATAGGGATTGCATTAAATGTATAGATTGCTTTGGGTAGCATAGACATTTTCACAATATTTGTTCTCCCAATCCATGAGGATGGGACATTTTTCCATTTCTTTGTGTCTTCCTCAATTTCTTTCAAGAGTACTTTATAGTTTTCAAAGCACAGATTCTTTGCCTCTTTGGTTAGGTTTATTCCTAGGTATCTTATGGTTTTTGGTGCATTTGTAAATGGGATCGACTCAGGAAAGGATAGATGTTTCCAAGGATGGGGAGAAAGAGGAACCCTCCTACACTGTTGGTGGGAATGCAAGTTGGTGCAACCACTCTGCGAAACAGCATGGAGGTGCCTCAAAAAGTTGAACTAGAGCTACCCTATGACCCAGCAATCAAACTACTGGTTATTTACCCTAAAGATACAAATGCAGTGATCTGAAGGGGAACGTGCGCATGAGTGTTTATAGCAGCAATGTCCACAATAGCCAAACTACGGAAAGAACCTGGATGTCCATTAACAGAGGAATGAATAAAGAAGAGGTGGTATATATATATGTGTGTGTGTGTGTATGGAATACTATGAAGCCATCAAAAGAAATGAAATCTTGCCATTTGCAATGACGTGGATGGAACTAGAGGGTATTATACTGAGTGAAATAATTCAATCAAAGAAAGCCAATTATTATACCCTCTCCCTGATATGAGGAATTTGAAAGGCAGAGTGGGGATTTTGGGTGAGTAGGGAAAGGAAAAATGAAACAAGATGGGATGTAAGAGACTCTTAATCTCACAAAACAAACTGAGGGTTGCCTGGGGGAGGGGAGATATGGAGATGGTGGTTGGGTTATGGACATAGGGGATGGTATGTGATATGGTGAGTGCTATGAAGTGTGTAAGCCTGATGATTCACAAACCTGCACCCTTGGGGCAAATAATACATCATATATTAATAAAAATAATTTAAAAAAAAAGAAAAAATATCATATTCTATAAGATTTATATAACATCAAGCAGAGAAAAGGTTAAAATATACATAGAATTAATTAACCTAAGGAATTAAACAGTATTTAAACAGAGTATTATACATAATATTTGGGAGGAATATTTAAGCTCAAATTTTTGTGAAATATATCTTTTTATTAAAATACACACATGTATTTGTATTTAGATATAAAAGAGAAAGATGGTAAATAACAGAGAAAATATTCTAAATGAGTATACATTGAGGATTTGCTTACTTGAAATAAATATCCCACAATACTTACTAAGTTTATATTTTATGAAATTCCTAATCAAATGCAGATAAAAGTCATCAATAACAATCGGAACATTAATAACAAGTGAAACTGCTATAAAAATCTTGATGAATATTATCATAATGAAATCATGATAAAAAATCTATTTGGATAATTAAAAATACCCAAATAGTGAGGCAGTGGTTTTACTTTGTTTTACAAAAAAAGTCATTCCATGTATTTCATTATGATATGATGGACATATGCTAGCTTCTGTGCTCCTCACTTTCTCCCCCAAGCTCTTTGAAGACATTGGGTTTGTCTTATTCATCTCCATATACCCAGGAGTTTCTAGGAAACAACACTATAATTGTAAGACTTCATTTATTTATTAAATTAAATCTGTTTTCTTAGACTAAGGTGATATTATTTAGAGGGGCAGGGCACAAATGCAAAGATGGGGCTGGGTAGTAAAGTGGAGAATCATATCTTCTTCTTCTTTTTAAGATTTTACTTATTTATTTGACAGAGAGACACACAGCAAGAGAGGGAACAGAAGCAGGGGGAGTGGAAGAGGGAAATGCAGGCTTCCCTCCCAGCAGGGAGCCCCATGCGGGGCTCATCCCAAGACCCTGGGATCATGACCTGAGCCAAAGGCAGACACTTAATGACTGAGCCACTCAGATACCTCTCATAACTTCTTCTTCTTCTTCTTCTTCTTTTTTTTTTAAGATTTTATATTTATTTGAGAGAGAAAGAGAGAGAAAGAACAAGCATGAGTGGCGGGGGGTGGGGGCAGAGGGAAAAGGGGAACCAGTCTCCCCACTGAGCAGGGAGCCTGATGCAGGGCTTGATCTCAGGATCCTGGGAGCATGACCTGAGCTGAATGAAGGCAGACGCTTAACCGACTGAGACACCCAGGTGCCCCGGATCGTATATTTTTTAAAAGGAGCAGCTGCTCCTCAGCTCCACACAAAAACTCCTCCCGCCCCCAAGGCAAGAATGAATGCTAGTCTACTTCTTTTCATTTTTTTCAATGGAAAAATGGCCATGAAGACTTCAAACGGAAATGTCCCAATTTTCAAATGCTGGCCACAAATACACTGCCTTTAATACTATGCAGTAATCTGGGTTTGGGCATAAAAACACTGCTCTTAGATATTCCAGGAACCATGAGTTTAATATGGGAATTAGGCTTTCCACAATGGTGGGTAAGCTAGAGTGGATAGGTCAGGAGAGTCACTGTGGAAGTTCGGGGAAGCTGCTGCTAGAAGGACAAGGAGGTGAGCTAGAGACCTCATCCTGAAACACCAAAGTGGTTTTTCTCAAAGGCTTATGGGGATGCTGTTCTGGAAAGTCCCTAGAAATTTCCCACCAGTGATTACAGTCTGCAGCAGTGAAGTTAGTGGTTCTCAAGCCACTAAGCTACCAGGAATCCCACATCTGCCCACACATTGGATGGCTCTGTTTCCGCTTTCCAGTTTCCACATCAGTTCCTCTAACTGGCAATCTGGATCTGAACAATAAAGGAAAGAGGACCATAGGGTAAGTGTTTCTCAATTTCTCCTCTGCATTACAGCCCATGAAGGTGAGAATGCTGCCAAGTTGACAACAGATCATCCTAGTGCATGCATAAAATTCCTGATTAGAGTTCAATGAACACTTTGCTAGGTTGCATCCCTAAATTTCTTTTCTCCTTCTCTCTCTCCCTATTTCTCTCTCAATCTCTGTTTCTCACCTTGCTTCTCCCCTCCCCCACTTTTAAAATGTTTTTCTTTCTCCCTCCTCCTCCTCCCCTCTTTCCTCTTCATCTTCTTTTTTGTATCTTACTACCAAGAAAAAATACCCTTGCAGTGATCACCAGGAGTTAGGACTGAGGGGAGCATATGACTACAAAGGGATCGCATAGAAAGGTGTTTGGGGGGATGATAGAAGTGTGCTATACTCTGATTGTGACAGCGGTTACAGAAATCTATTATGCATTAATTCATACAACTGTGCACCAACTGAGGCCAACTTTACTGTAGTAAAATAACTGAATGATAATAGCATTACAGACTTATTGTATCAAAAGTAGGCTTCCGGGCACGTGGGTGGCTCAGTGGGTTAAGCATCTGACTCGATTTTGGCTCAGGTCATGATCTCAGGGTCATGAGATCAAATCCCAAGGAGGGCTCTCAGCTGGGCATGGAGCCTGCTAAAGATTTTCTCTCTCCCTCTGGCCC